>NC_059426.1:175078031-175210531 GCF_021028975.2 Sphaerodactylus townsendi
GCTCAGGCGGCAGAGCTGGGAATCAAACCCGGTTCCTCCAGATTAGATGCACGAGCTCTTCACCTCCTACGCCACTGCTGCTCATTGACAGAACAATGTCACATTTGACAAAAGCCTCTTAAAATTCTCTGGATGAGAGCACCTGCAATAAATAATGTGCTGCATTCCCTAAAATCTCAACATCATTACTACTTAGTAATTTTATTATACAACCTTTGGGAGAGATGTTACACATCGTTCGTGATAACAGAGCTTCTCTCAAGAGGTTATAATTCGGACAAGAACATAAAATATGTTCCAATGTTTCAACCGGGGATGGGCAATGTGGACATACCCTGTCTGAAAGGGACAAATTCCTGAACCGCCCTTGGACAAGCGCAGGGGAAAAGACATTACAGCTGGCTCTTGTAAGAACCCAACGTTGCCTGGGCTCATCAATCAGTAATAGATATGAGGCCATCTTGCTTTTTGGTACATGAGCAGTAGCACAACAGTCCCCAACTTTTTGAGCCTGTAGGCACCCTGGGAATTTTGCCATAGAGGGGCGGCCGCGGCTACAAAATGGCTGCCGCAGGAGGTAGATCCAAACACTCAGAGGAAGTCTACGTGAAGGGGAGAAGAGGAATAATTTAGAAAACACCGTAGGGCATAGGTGTCAAACTCACGGCCCTCCAGATGTTATGGACTACAGTTCCCATAACATCTGGAGGGCCGTGAGTTTGACACCTGTGCCGTAGGGAAAGAGCTTGGGATAACGGAACTAGGTTTTCAGTTTGTGTAAGACTAAAAAAGAATTTCTATGAAATGTTCTATAAAACTTAGTCAACCCCCCAAAGATTATGTACAATGTAGAAGTTAGTTTTCCCCCTTTATGCTGGAAATGCAACTGTAAAGTGGGCTCCTTTCTCCACATATAGCGGTTATGTAATCAAGCAAAAAATGTTTTGGACAAAGATTCACGGTTGTGGTGGGTTATCCGGGCTGTGTGGCCGTGGTCTGGTGGATCTTGTTCCTAACGTTTCGCTGGCATCTTCAGAGGTTTTATCACAGACAGAAGTGTGTTACAGATGCAGCTGAAACATTACGAGGATGATTGAAGGACTGGAGCACCTTCCTTATGAGGAGAGGCTGCAGCGTTTGGGGCTTTTTAGTTTGGAGAGGAGACGTCTGAGGGGGGATAGGATTGAAGTCTACAAAATTATGCATGGGGTAGAAAATGTTGACAGAGAGACATTTTTCTCTCTTTCCCACAATACTAGAACCAGGGGGCATCCATTGAAAATGCTGGAGGGAAGAATTAGGACTAATAAAAGGAAACACTTCTTCGCACAACGTGTGATTGGTGTTTGGAATCTGCTGCCACAGGAGGGGGTGACGGCCACTCACCTGGATAGCTTTAAAAGGGGCTTGGACAGATTTATGGCGGAGAAGTTGACCTATGGCTACCAATCTTGATCCTCCTTGATCTGAGATTGCAAATGCCTTAGCAGACCAGGTGCTCAGGAGCAGCAGCAGCAGAAGGCCATTGCTTTCACCTCCTGCAGGTGAGCTCCCAAAGGCACCTGGTGGGCCACTGCAAGTAGCAGAGAGCTGGACTCTGGTCTGATCCAGCAGGCTAGTTCTTATGTTCTTATGTTAGGAACCACATCTACCAGACCACGGCCACACAACCTGGAAAGTCCACAACCATCAGTTGAGTCTGGCCGTGAAAGCCTTCGACAATACAAAGATTCACGGGTTGATTGAATTAAAAACCGTGGTAGAGATTAGTTTTACCCCAGAAATATTTCTGTAATATGGTAAAAACAGGAAAGCAGAAACTTGACAAACTGTTATTATATATGACTAGCAGTAAAGCCCAATTTATGCTCACATAAAATGGGCTCTGAAGGGGGGGGGAAGGGCAGCACGTGGCAAACCACTGCAGCCCCAACGGGCCCAGCTTGGTGTTTAGGGCAGGGGGAGGGTAGCTGGGGACTGGCGATGGGCCAATCGCTGAACAGGATTCAGCTCCACACACGACTAACTGAATCCTGCACAGCGATTGGCTATGTGTGTCATTACAACAGGAGACCATTAAATGTTTAGATTACAGCTGCTGCCGGATGCTCAAATGTGGAAAGATCTGAGAATACCCTCATCAGAATTCTGGATATTCAAACTAACTGATTTTGCAGAAACGGATAAACTATCATCCTGGATAAGAAATCAAAGTTGGGACTCTTCACATAGAAACCTGGGAACCTCTCATATCTTAGTTTACAGTATGATATCCCTTATTACCAGTCTCAGGTTTTGTGGTATAAGCGGCGTGTAAACAAATCAGTTGGGAAATATTTGTTGATTAATCCAAACAGTTAAGCTGAACAGTAATGGAATTTTTGTTATTCCTTTGCTTAGAGGAGTAAGCAAAGTAAAGAGAACTGTTTCTAATAAGCTTTAAAAGCCCCAAAAAATCAGCAAAGAGAATTTAATTTCCATCTGGATGAAGCTTTCCAGTAAGTTTTTAGTTAAATTATGAAATATTTGTGTTTGGGTAAAGAGTTTGTTTTAATAAAAAGTGTCAATGTATGTCAATGGTGCTGAATTGGGCAATTTGTGCAGATGTAAATGGGAATCCACCTTCGGAGGTGGGCAGTATAAAAGTATTATTATTATTAAGGAACCACATCTGGTCTGCTAAGGCATTTGCAACCGCACCTGGTCTGCTAAGGCATTTGCAATCTCAGATCAAGGAGGATCAAGATTGGTAACCATACATCGACTTCTCCTCCATAAATCTGTCCAAGCCGCCCTGAGCCCTTCGGGGGAGGGTGGTTTATAAATATAATAAATAAATAAATAAATAAATAAATAAATAAATAAATAAATAAATAAATAAATAAATAAATAAATATAACAACAACAACAACAACAATTATTATTGTTGTTGTTGTTATTGTTAATTTCGCCATCCCAAAAACACTAGGGCAGCACTTGAAACATCTTTGAATTGACAAAATTAACATCTGTCAAATTCAGAAGGCAGCCCTGCTGGGATCCGCATGAATACTACGCCGATACATTACAACTTCGTCGGCCTCTGGGTGAGGCTCGAATTGTAATGAAGACCAACAACCAGCTAAAGATCTGGCAGCTGTGAAATCTACCATAATGATGATGATGGTGATGATGATGATGACGACGACGACGACGACGACGACGACAAAATTAACATCTGTCAAATTCAGAAGGCAGCCCTGCTGGGAACCGCACGAATACTACGCCGATACATTACAACTTCCTAGGCTTCTGGGTGAGGCTCGACTTGTAGGCCAACAACCAGCTAAAGATCTGGCAGCTGTGAAATCACCACCACCACCACCACCACCACCACCATCATCACCATCATCAAGAGATGAATAAAACAAACCCTGAGGGGGCAACTGCCATCGCAACGTTATTTTAATCTGCATAGCCATGGGGTGCCCACGGGCATGATGTTGGGGACCTTGGCATAGCATTTATATAGAGAGAGACTGAAAGAGGTTTCTCACCAAGGGAGCGTTTGGTTGCACTCCACCGCCACCACTCGAGGGTTGCCCGGGAGCAGGAAACATTCCTGGTGTGTCAGAGGGAAAGGTCCCTGAAGTGTTGTCAGATGAGCGTGGTTGGGGTGCCCCTCCACCGGATGCTGGAAATGCTGGCCATCCGGATGCTCCAGGATATGCGCCGGGTGCTCCAGGGTACCCGCCGGGTGCTCCAGGGTATGCACCAGGTGCTCCGGGGTACGCGCCAGGTGCTCCGGGGTACGCACCGGGTTGTCCGGGGTACGCACCGGGTTGTCCGGGATACGCGCCGGGTTGTCCGGGGTACGCGCCGGGTTGTCCGGGGTACGCGCCAGGGTATGCACCGGGGGGTGCCCCAGGCTGAGCTCCAGGCTGATTTCCCCAAGGGTTAGGTGGTGCATTTGGGTTCGGGTTGTTGGACCCACCCAAGGCATCTGACAGCTGCAAAAGAGACCAAAAGAGACAAAAAGCAATTAACGTCCACTCGTTTCTCATGAGCGCATGGCATCAGCTGAGTTGGTAGCAAAATGTAGGCTGGAACAGAAGTGCTTTCAACTGAAAACAAACCCAAGATTCTCCAAAGGCCCCATTACTTAAGAACATAAGAAAGAGCCTGCTGGATCAGACCAGAGTCCATCTAGTCTTACATATTACATATTACATAAATATTACATAAATATTACTGGGGTAAAACTAATCTCTACCACGGTTTTTAATTCAATCAACCCGTGAATCTTTGTATTGTCGAAGGCTTTCACGGCCAGACTCAACTGATGGTTGTGGACTTTCCAGGTTGTGTGGCCGTGGTCTGGTAGATGTGGTTCCTAACATAAGAACATAAGAACTAGCCTGCTGGATCAGACCAGAGTCCAGCACTCTGCTACTCGCAGTGGCCCACCAGGTGCCTTTGGGAGCTCACCTGCAGGAGGTGAAAGCAATGGCCTTCTGCGGCTCTTGCTCCCGATCACCTGGACTGTTAAGGCATTTGCAATCTGAGATCAAGGAGGATCAAGATTGGTAGCCATAGATCGACTTCTCTGCCATAATTCTGTCCAAGCCCCTTTTAATGCTATCCAGGTGAGTGGCCATCACCACCTCCTGTGGCAGCATATTCCAAACACCGATCACGCGTTGCGTGAAGAAATATTACCTCAACGTGTTGCGTGAAGAAATGTTACTTCAAAAATGCACTGAGGTGAGAACCAGATGAAGCCCGAAAAAACAATATGGTTCCCTCTCTCCTTAAAAGAAAAACCTCACCTGTTGCTTATTGAAATTGTTTTTTAATTAACTCCATCTAAACTGAAAAGGAAACACTTCTTCACGCAACGTGTGATTGGTGTTTGGAATATGCTGCCACAGGAGGTGGTGATGGCCACTCACCTGGATAGCTTTAAAAAGGGCTTGGACAGATTTATGGAGGAGAAGTCGATTTATGGCTACCAATCTTGATCCTCCTTGATCTGAGATTGCAAATGCCTTAACAGTCCAGGTGCTCGGGAGCAGCAGCAGCAGAAGGCCATTGCTTTCACATCCTGCATGTGAGCTCCCAAAGGCACCTGGTGGGCCACTGCGAGTAGCAGAGTGCTGGACTAGATGGACTCTGGTCTGATCCAGCTGGCTTGTTCTTATGTTCTTATGTTCTTATGCTGTTAGCTGTTCTATGGTATTTAACGTGTATAAATCATGTTTTTTCTAAATTGTTGTTAGCTGCCTCGAGTCACATTTGCTGCCCGAGTGACGGGATGGAAAATCGAAATATAAACAAAAAATAAACATTTTACAAATTTTCTTTTTACAAAATTCAACCTGCCAAGTGCCACTGGGCTTAAGAAACAGTCGCTTACCGAAAATCCGTCAGACATCTTCCTGAAAACGAAACAGAAAACGGGACCAGATCAGCGAAGCACCCTCACGTTGGATCCCACAGGCCAAACCCAGATCTCACTAGAAACAGAAATCAAGGCACAGAGTTAGTGCAGGGTGGTAGAAAGAGCATTCAAATTGTGCTTACTGTTTAGTCTGGAGAAGAGAAGGTGAAGGCCCTGTTTAAATATTTGAAGGGGTGTCGTGTTGAGGGAGCAAGCTTGCTTTTTGCTGCTCCAGAGACTAGGGCCCCTTCCGCACACGCAGAATAATGCATTTTCAAACCACTTTCACAACTGTTTGCAAGTGGATTTTGCTATTCCGCACAGCTTCAAAGAGCGTTGAAAGCAGTTTGAAAGTGCATTATTCTTATTAATTGCGGTTTTAACGGGGTTTAACGGGGTTTTATTGTAATTATTGTTTTATCATGTTGGGGGAGGGGCGGTATATAAAACCAACTATAAATGAATGAATGAATGAATGAATGAATGAATGAATGAATGAATGAATGAATGAATGAATGAATGAATGAATGAATGAATGTGCGGAAGGAGCCTAGGACACAAAGAAACTAGGGGAAAACAGATTCCACCTAAGCATTAGGAAGACCTTCCTGACTGTCAGGGCTGTTTGATAGAGGAATACGTAACCCTAACCCTAACCCTAAATGGTGGTGGAGTTTCCTTTAGAGGTTTTTAAACAAAGGTTGGATGACCACTGGTCAGGGGTGCTTTGATTGTGTGTTCCCGTATGGCGGGGGGTTGGACTAGATGGCCCTTGGGGTTTCTCTGATTCTATGAAATCTTCATCCAGCCGAGTATTTAACTGAGAATTAACTGGGAATTCCCCAGTTTCTTGTAAGCCTCCCTGGAGAACTTCAGGCCTGTGACTAGCCCAAGTTCACCCAGCAGGAATGTAGGAGTGCAGAAACACATCTGGTTCACCAGATAAGCCTCTGCCACTCAGGTGGAGGAGTGGGGAATCCAACCCAGTTGTCCAGATTAGAATCCACCTGCTCTTAACCACTACACCATGCTGGCTCAACGGGGTTGTTGCAAGGATCATGTGGAGGACGATGTATGCTCCCCTGAATGTCTTAGAAGGAAGGAGGGGTAGAAATGTATTGATTAGGTCAGTTAACAGGAGATGAGAATGTACAAATGTAGAAGAAGGAGGAGGAGGAGGAGTTTGGATTTATATCCCCCCTTTCTCTCCTGCAGGAGACTCAAAGGGGCTGACAATCTCCTTGCCCTTCCCCCCTCACAACAAACACCCTGTGAGGTGGGTGGGGCTGAGAGAGCTCCGAGAAGCTGTGACTAGCCCAAGGTCACCCAGCTGGCGTGTGTGGGAGTGTACAGGCTAATCTGTATTCCCCAGAGAAGCCTCCACAGCTCAGGCGGCAGAGCTGGGAATCAAACCCGGTTCCTCCAGATTAGATACACGAGCTCTTCACCTCCTACGCCACTGAGCACATTCCTAGAGGAGCAAGACATCCATTCCAGGTATTTCCAGAAAGGATATCACGCCATCACTGATGGCCGACCCCCATGTCCTCAACCCCATGTAGGAATCTCCCAGATCTCTAAGTGGTCAGCTCCGCCTCCTGCGGCAGCCATTTTGTGGTTAGCCCCACCCCCCACGGCAGCCATTTTGTGTCTATGCCCACCAATTCCAAAGGTGCCTGCAGTCTCAAAAAGGTTTGGGGACCCAAGGAGTGAACGACATAAAGTAAGGTGGACAAATTATCTGAGAAGGAAGCTTCCGGTGTTTCTGTCAGAAGACTGGGAAGAGAACTAGAGGACAAAACCGAGCTCCAGCTGCAGGAATCCCCAGTAAAAAGACTCTGAGACAGCTATAAAAAGACACCCACCCCACAAAGCCGGCTGCAGTCAAGAGGGGCCAGCAGGGTCTGACTCACAGCCGGGCAGTTTCCCACGAAGCAAAAAGGAACCCCACCCTCCGTAATAACAGCCATCTGCCGTGACGAGGGTGGAAGGAGAGGAGGAAGAAACTTAAGACATTTTGCATTGCCACCGGCCCAGGAAGTTTTTATTTGCATGTGGCTCCGCACACACGACAATACTCGTTTACCACAAATATTAAGAGCATAAAGCCAGAACGAGGTAAACATCAGCAACAAATCTCAAGGTCAAAGGTCGGAGCTACGCTTCCCTGGAAAAGGCCCAGGTGAAGGGGACAGGTAGGCGTTCCACAGGGAATGACGCCGGCCCTGGGGGATGTCCACCTGGTTTCCCCAGGGGTTAAAACCTGCTTTCCATTTAGTACAGCTTGTCGTTGAAGACAGTAGGGCTCCCGACCTCCACGTAGTAGCTGGAGATCGCCCTGCATTACACCGGATCTCCAAGGGACATAGATCGATTCTTCTGTGGGAAAATAGGAAGGTGACATGATGACATTACAGCCGTTAAAAGTTGTTAGAATATTTGGCATCTCTTGCGAGTCTTCCTAGAAGTTATTTCAAGAGCAAGGCCATTTGGGTTGTGTCTGTTAATGCTGGGCAGGTGAGCTGTTAATGCGTTGATTTGGGAGTCACCTTCATTGTCTGCACATTGTGGTGTAGTTCAGGGGTCGGCAACCTTTACCAGCCCGAGAGCCATTTGGACCCGTTTTCCACGGCCCCGAAGATCTACCGAGCCGGAGAGGCGGCTCCGCACGGAGCCACCTCCAGTTTGCTCCCTTCACTCATCTTTCCTGGAGGGACACGCCCACGCTGCCCTCCGACCTCCAGGCCACGAGGAGCCACAGTATAAGGCTGAAAGAGCCGCATGTGGCTCCGGAGCCGCGGGTTGCAGACCCCTGCACTGGACCAGGGGTCTGAAACCTACGGCTCTCCAGATGTCCATGGACTACAAATCCCATCAGCCCCTGTCAGCGTGGCCAATTGGCCCTGCGCTAGACAGAGCCTTCCACCAGGTTGGGATCAAGTCCAAAGAAGCCCTGTCCCTGAGTGGGGACAGCCAGACTGTTATTAGGGACCACCAGACAACTGTTATTTGATAAGTGCCTCTTTTCTGTTCCCTGCCAGTGCCTATAATTACCACGGGTATTTTGCAGCTGGTAGATCATTCCGTGATGTCAGACGACTGATGTCATGATGGTGCGCCCGCCACTGCTCTCAACCAGGGCTGGAGCTAGTGCACCCGGCGCCCCGCCCTGCCCTGCCACAACCCCGCCCACCACACCACACCCCGGAACGCCCCTGCCACACCACACCATGCCCTGAAACGCCCCTCCACTCACCTTTCCTTTCAGCACTGCTCTGGAGGGCTGGAGGGGACACGCCCACTCTACCCTCCAAGCCACGCGGAGCCACCGTATAAGGCTGAAAGAGCCGCATGAGGCTCCGGAGCCGCAGGTTGCAGACCCCTGGTATAGTTAGTACATGGGCCCAGGGGAAGGAGGAGGGCTGTGTGGGGGGACGGGGGACTAAATGGCTGTAGCCTGGGAATATTTGACCCCATATGTCCCCCTGGGCAGCATGCCCCTGCTTTGGAGGGTGTGCTCCGTGGAATTGTGTCCCACTGAGGCCTCCGTCCTCCCCAGGTTCAGCCCCCAAATCTCAAAGAGTTTTCCCACCTGGATCTGGAAACCCGACCCCTGCTTCCCCCCTCCCCCAGTGGCCAGGGGAGCTAGCAACCCGAGGGCAACCCAGCCTGCAGCTCATTTCAGCCAGCAGCTAAAAAATGTGCTGCCGATTAATTTCCTTCTGCGTGTTTTGCAAGTTCGTGCCAGGCTGAGTCAGCGCTTTGACACACATCCAAGGAACATGCCCCGTTTCCTCTCTTCGCTCGCTGGCACACAAAGAGCGCCGTTCTGCTAACAGGACTCTGCTAACAGACCGCGCAGGCTTTGCCCCTGGCCTGAATAAAGACCCATGCATGCAAAGAACACACCCTTTGCCTTCAGAAGAATTGCCGTGGCATCCAGTTCCAGAGAACGCAGGGCTGTTGTTCAGGACAGGGCAAACAGAGGTGTGATTTCCCTACAGCCGAGACGGGTTGTGTTCCAACTGTCTCTTCCCCAGTAATGATAAGAAGCAGTGGCGTAGTGGTTAAGAGCACGCGGACTCTAATCTGGAGAACCGGGTTCGATTCCCTGCTCTGCCACTTGAGCTGTGGAGGCTTGCCTGGTGAACCAGATTAGCTTGTGCACTCCAACACATGCCAGCTGGGTGACCTTGGGCGAGTCACAGTTCTTCAGAGCTCTCTCAGCCCCACCCACCTCACAGGGTGTTTATTGTGCGGGGGGGTGAGAAGGGAAGGGCAAGGAGATTGTAAGCCCCTTTGAGTCTCCTTACAGGAGAGAAAGGGGGGATATAAATCCAAACTCCTACTCCTCCTCTTCCTCCTCCTCTTTGGCACAGCAGGACAGCTGTCTCTCTCCCATATAGTTGACGGGGCAGAGGTCGGCAGTTATGGTTGGCAGTTCTGGGTTGGTAAATTGCTGGACATTTCCAGCTGGAGGGTGGGGTTTGGAGAGGAACAAAAATACAGGGGTCTGATGCCACCCTCCAAAGCAGTTGCTTTTCCTCACCCTTGTGCCATTTCTTTCCTGCAAGAAGTCCCTTTGAAACTGGAGTTGTAAGGTTGCCAGCCTTCTCTGCCATGCCCCCAGCGCTTTGGAAGGTCTGCCGGGTGCCAACAGAGGCAGGAGCACAGGCGCCGAGCTAAGACCATCCTCTGTACCCAGGCATACAGCTGCCCCCTTTCTTTGCCCCCTCCCTTACACTCCCTTTTTTTGCGCGGGGGGGGGGGATCTGCACCAGCTCTCTTATGGTTTGCAGATATTTTTATCATTGTATTTTGTATAATTTTTATAATGGTATTTTCTATCATTGTATTTTTTTAATTGTGTTTTTATGATGGTACTCAGATATGCATGGGGTAGAAAATGTCAACAGAGATAAATTTTTCTCTTTTTCATAATACTGAAACCAGGGGGCATCCATTGAAAATGCTGGGGGGAAGAATTAGGACTAATAAAAGGAAACACTTCTTCACACAACATGTGACTGGTGTTTGGAATATGCTGCCACAGGAGGTGGTGATGGCCGCTAACCTGGATAGCTTTAAAAGGGGCTTGGACAGATTGATGGAGGAGAAGTCGATCTATGGCTCCCAATCTTGATCCTCCTTGATCTCAGATTGCAAATGCCTTAGCAGACCAGGTGCTCAGGAGCAGCAGCAGCAGCAGCAGGCCATTGCTTTCACATCCTGCAGGTGAGCTCCCAAAGGCACCTGGTGGGCCACTGCGAGTAGCAGAGTGCTGGACTAGATGGACTCTGGTCTGATCCAGCAGGCTCGTTCTTATGTTCTTATGACTGACTGACTGACTGACTGTCAGGTAGTGGCTGGATATTTGCTGCTATGCTGTATCAATAGGAGTATAGGGTCTAGATCAAGGGATGTAATTGTAGCTCCCTATTCTGCATGGGTTAGACCTCACCTGGAATATTGTGTGCAGTTCTGGGCACCGCAATTCAAGAAGGATATTGTCAAGCTGGAACGGGGCCAAAGGAGGGCAACCAAAATGGTCAAAGGTCTGGAATCCGTGCCCTACGAGGGGAGACTTAGGGACCTGGGGATGTTTAGTTTGGTGAAGAGAAGGTGAAGAGGTGACATGATAGCCATGTTTAGATATTGGAAGGGGTGTCATGTTGGCGAGGGAGCAAGCTTGTTTTCTGCGGCTCCAGAGACTAGGACCAGGAGTGATGGGTTCAAGGTGAAGGAAAAGAGAGTCCACCTAAACATCAGGAAAAACTTCCTGACAGTAAGGGCTGTTCAACAGTGGAATGCACTACCTCGGAGTGTGGTGGAGTCTCTTTCTTTGGAGGTTTTTAAAGAGAGGCTGGATGAACATATGTCGGGAGTGCTTTGATTGTGTGTTCCTGCATGGCAGGGGGCTGGACTGGATGGCCCTTGGGGGTCTCTTCCAACTCTATGATTCTGTGATTTTTGAGACACTAGTTATCAGTCCCCCCTGGATTAAAAATGGCTATTTTGGAGGCTGGGCTGTATGGCCTCACATCCTTGCCGAGGAACCGCGCCCTTCTCTAGCCCCACCTCCCAAATCTTCAAGTGTTTCCCAACCCAGACTTGGCAACTCTCCCCTTTCTGTTTTTGTGTTGCTGGGAATCAGGCTGGGCCGTCTAATCCAGCTCGCATTGTTCCCGCATGGGAGGCGCACATCTTTTGCAGCATTGGTGGTAAAAGACGATAAAGAAAAAGATGCCGTTGCGAGGCGGGCCCACCCGGAGGGCGAGCTCTGACTCACCTGTGCCGTGTTTACCCAAGCATCAAAGCATCAAAAGAGCAGCTCTGAATCACGCCTCGAAGGCCGGTCACTGGGGCTCAGAGTCCCCCGCAGGTTGAGCCAACAAACCCCCCCACCCCCGTGACTTTGGTTTGATGGTCACACCCTGCAGCCATGAGTTCCTTCAGTCGATTAAGCAGCGCGTGAAGAGGAATTGTCTTTTCCCTCTCCTTTTTGTGCCTGTCAGTCAGCTTCACGGTTGACGTGACTTTCTGGTATTTTTGTGCGTGCGAAAGGGAGAGAGAAATGAACCTGATGGCTCGCCTCCCTCGGGAGTTGTCGATCTCCAGGTGGGGTCTGGAGATCTGGAATTCCCAAGGGATCTCCAGACAACAGAAATCGGTTCCCCTAAGAACTAGCCAGCTGGATCAGACCAGAGTCCATCTAGTCCAGCACTCTGCTACTCGCAGTGGCCCACCAGGTGCCTTTGGGAGCTCACAGGCAGGAGGTGAAAGCAAGGGCCTTCTGCTGCTCCCGAGCACTGGTCTGTTAAGGCATTTGCAATCTCAGATCAAAGAGGATCAAGATTGGTAGCCATAGATCGACTTCTCCTCCATAAATCTGTCCAAGCCCCTTTTAAAGCTATCCAGGTGAGTGGCCATCACCACCTCCTGTGGCAGCAGATTCCAAACACCCATCACACGTTGCGTGAAGAAGTGTTTCCTTGTATTAGTCCTAATTCTTCCCCCCAGCATTTTCAATGGATGCCCTCTGGTTCTAGTATGGTGAGAAAGAGAGAACAATGTCTCTCTGTCAACGTTTTCTACCCCCTGCATAATTTTATAGACTTCAAATTTAATAATTTGAAGTTATTTACACAACAACCCAGCGCAAACTTCTAAAAGTGCCCCAACAGCAGCTAGACATAACAACATAATCTTATAGACCCTAGAGCAGGGGTCAGCAACCTGCGGCTCTCCAGATCTCCATGGACTACAATTCCCATCAGCCCCTGCCAGCATGACCAATTGGAACAGATTTTCTTAGTCTGAAGATCCCACGTCATGCCTGCTGGCCTCCACAATTTTGTTTCAACTTCTCCTCAAAATTAAAAAAGCCCCACATGTCAAAGTTTTGCTCCCGAGGAAAACGTACCAATCTCTCGATTGTTTTTGTGACCCTTTTCTGTACCTTCTCTTGGCCTAACCTACCTTACAGGATTGTTGTGGGAATAAAAAGAGAGAGGAAACTCTGAAGAGGAAAAAAAAACCTCTTTGAAAATAGGATGGAACGCAATTCAAGAAACTGTCAAGTGAAGGCGCTGAAGGAGTTAGCTGCTGTTGGGGCACTTTTAGAAGTTTGCGCTGGGTTGTTGTGTAAATAACTACTTTTCTTTCGCCAGAGGGCTGTTATTGCTTAAGAATTATGCTCTGCTGGGTATTGTTTTCCTTCGGCTTGCCTGGACTAGCCCCAGCGACATGTTGAGAGAGCTTTGTGTAGAAAACCAAACGCCTTCAAGGGGAATCCATAGAATTACCCAGAGAGCTCCTTCGCTTTCCTAAAATAGCAGTATTTTGAGGCATCCTCAACAAGGCGTTTTTGAATCTCACTGTTCAGGGAACCAGAATCATAGAGTTGGAAGAGACCCCTAAGGGCCATCGAGTCCAATCCCCTGCCATGCAGGAACACACAATCAGAGCACTCCAGATGTATGTTCGTCCAGCCTCCATCCAACCTCCAAAGAAGGAGACTCCACAACTCTCCGAGGCAGTGAATTCCATTGTCCAAAAGCCCTGACAGTCAGGAAACTTTTCCTGATGTTTAGGTGGAAACTCTTTGCCTTCACTTTGAATCCATGACTCCTGGTCCTAGTCTCTGGAGCAGCAGAAAACGAGCTTGCTCCCTCACCAACATGACATCCCTTCAAATATCATGTCGCCTCTTCACCTTCTCTTCACCATCATGTCGCTATCATGTCGCCTCTCCCTAAGGCTCTCCTCGTAGGGCATGGATTCCAGACCTTTTACCCTTTTGGTTGCCCTCCTCTGGACCCGTTCCAGCATGTCAATATCCTTCTGTGTGCCCTGGGATTCACCCGAAAACATTTTGTGGCTCAAAATAAAATGTTTTCAGAACCTAAGGGGACCAAGACCGAACTCCATGGAGGAAATGTTTTATTTCCTGCCTCAAAAACATTTTAGAAGGTTTGTGCGGAAAGGGCCAACTTCTCCCACTCTGCTCTGTCCCCGGAGAAGTGCCAGAATCTCTGGCCGATCTGGCCTGGAAGAAAATCTTCCCTGACCCCATAGTGGCCATCGGCATTACCCTCCTGGGCATGGAAGAAGGGACTGCAGGAGTCTAGCAATGACTCAACCCTTCTTGCCCACCCTGCTTGGGAACTGCCTACATTCATAGTGAGTCACAGAGTCAGCGTTGCTGTCAGATGATCATCTCGCCTTCAAAACCTCCCAAGGAGGAGGGGCCACCATCTCCCGAGGTCCCCTTTCGTTCACTGGGAAAGTTTCCAGCGGGCCCAGTAGGACCACTGGTGGTATTTAACAACCCCTAGGTGGGACCTGAGGTTCTCCTTGAATTTCAACCATCTCCACGCCACAGAGACTAGTTTCCTGTAGGAAATGGCAGCTTTGGCGGGAGAAATCCCTGACATTACATCTCTGAAGTGTATAGTGTCTAGATTGAGGGACGTGTCCAGTTCTGGTCACCACATCTCAAAAAGGATATTGAGGAGATAGAAAAAGTGCAGAGAAGGGCAACGAGGATGATTGAGGGACTGGTGCACCTTCCCTATGAGGAGAGGCTGCAGCGTTTGGGACTCTTTAGTTTGGAGAGGAGACGTCTGAGGGGGGATATGATTGAAGTCTATAAAATTATGCATGGGGTAGAGAAATTTTTCTCTCTTTCTCACAATGCTAGAACCAGGGGGCATGCTGGGGGGAAGAATTAGGACTAATAAAAGGCGCAACGTGTGATTGGTGTTTGGAATATGCTGCCACAGGAGGTGGTGATGGCCACTAACCTGGATAGCTTGAAAAAGGGCTTGGACAGATTTATGGAGGAGAAGTCGATTTCCCTGAACAGTGAGATTCAAAAAGGAGCAACAGTCGCAGAAGGCCATTGCTTTCACAGCCTGCACGTGAGCTCCCAAAGGCACCTGGAGGGCCACTGTGAGTAGCAGAGAGCTGAACTAGATGGACTCTGGTCTGATCAAGCTGGCTTGTTCTTATGTTCTTATGTAATTGTACCTCTCTATTCTGCATTGGTTAGACCTCACCTGGAATATTGTGTACAGTTCTGGGCACCACAATTCAAGAAGGATATTGACAAGGATATTCTCCCATCATTTCAATGGCTCACTGGGATTCTACAGACAAATATATAATTTATTAACTACACAATGATATGTTCAACAATTCTATGCTCTTATACAAACAGTCATAAATGTGCAGTCACTCTATACTTATAATACACTTATAAGTGTATTCCAACACTGTACATATACTTGATATATTTCTTATTAATGTGAATTATGATGCTTTTGTAAGTATGGTTTGTCTACAGGTTGTAGTATCGTCTCATAATTATTGCCCAATAAATAAACATAATAATTATATTGTTATCAAACCATCTTAAATTTGTCTAATTCCATAGTTATTGCCACAGTTCCCTAAATTTGTTTCATGTATTCAATGCTATAAATTTATCTTGGATGTGTTCGGTAATCCGTATTTACATTCTTTACGTAGGATCCATTTAATGTATTATCAGTCCTTCTATTAATATGTATAAACTCTTAAATGTTGCATATTCCAAACATGGATGAGGGCTGTTCGACAGTGGAGTGCGCTACCTCGGAGTGTGGTGGAGTCTTCTTCTTTGGAGGTTTTTAAGGAGAGGCTGGATGGCCATCTGTCAGGAGTGCTTTGATTGTGTGTTCCTGCATGGCATGGGGTTGGACTGGATGGCCCTTTGAGGTCTCTTCCAACTCTGTGATCCTATGATCAGCTCCCTCCCCTCCGCAAACCCTTGCTTTTCCAGTTGTCGGCCATCAAATCTCCAGAAACTTCTCAACCGAGAGCTGGCAACACTCAACGGCTCTCCCATTAACTGGGATTGATCTAGAGGCATCTTGGCTTAGCTCCATTGGACGCCAAATAAATTTCCCAGTTCCTCACCTGATCCTGAAGCTACCTGATTTGTTGAGGCCAAAATGCACTGTTACGTATCAAAGCAGATATCATTTGGCACATAAATGCCCTTAAAAGAAGAAGAGTTTGGATTTATATCCCCCCTTTCTCTCCTGCAGGAGACTCAAAGGGGCTGACAAACTCCTTGCCCTTCCCCCCTCACAACAAACACCCTGTGAGGTAGGTGGGGCTGAGAGAGCTCCGAGAAGCTGTGACTAGCCCAAGGACACCCAGCTGGCGTGTGTGGGAGTGCCCAGGCTAATCTGAATTCCCCAGATAAGCCTCCACAGCTCAGGCGGCAGAGCTGGGAATCAAACCCGGTTCCTCCAGATTAGATACACGAGCTCTTAACCTCCTACGCCACTGCTGCTAGAGTTGGAAGATACCCCCAAGGGCCATCCAGTCCAACCCCCTGCAATGCAGGAACACACAATCAAAGCACTCCTGACAGATGGCCATCCAGCCTCTCTTTAAAAACCTCCAAAGAAGGAGACTCCACCACACTCCGAGGCAGTGAATTCCACTGTCGAACAGCCCTGACAATCAGAAGTTCTTCCTGATGTTTAGGTGGAATCTCTTTTCCTTCACCTTGAACCCATTATTCCTGGTCCTGGTCTCTGAGGCAGAAGAAAACAAGTTTGCTCCCTCTCCGACATGGCATCCCTTCAAATATCTAAACGTGGCTATCATGTCACCCCCTTAACCTTTGCTTCTCCAGACTAAACATCCCCAGCTTCCTAAGCCTCTCCTCGTAAGTAGGGCATGGACTCCAGACCTTTTACCATTTTTGTTAAAAGGTGGAACGGGAAGGGCTAAAATCTGGAGCTGGCAGGATTCAAGATTTTCTTAAGTCATGGCAAAAGTGTGTGTGTTTCCGAGTTATGCAAAAGAACTTCATCTTGGAACTACGCCAGTATGCAAAAATCTGTGTTTGGGTAGTTTGACATTTCCGCCCCATACACAGACAGCAAGACCTATGCGCCACATTTTTACCCCAAGAAGCTCAGAGAGACATAGTCCTTGCCTCTTCTGTTTTATGTCTTTGTGGGGAATCCCTAGATGTCGTCCTTGTTGAAGGGAAGAGGGACGGATATTGCATCCAGCAAGAATAAGAACTCTACGCCAGTGATGGCAAACCTTTTCGAGACCGAGTGCCCAAATTGCTACCCAAAACCCACTTATTTCTCGCAAAGTGCCAACACGGCAATTTAACCTGAACACTGAGGTTTTAGTTTAGAAAAAACGGTTGGCTCCGAGGCATGCGTTACTCGGGAGTAAGCTTGGTGGTAGTCGGTGACTTTGCTTTGAAGCAACCGTGCAACTCTTCCAATGGGGGAATCAGGACCCTAGGACGGCTTACTCAGAAGCAAGCCCCATTGCCAGCAACTGAGCTTACTCTCAGGTAAAGGATCGCACTTTAGTTCTTCACATGAAAATCAGTGGGGTTTAACAGCGCTTAACAGGGTTACCTACACTGCTTCCCCAAAACTAGGTCTTAGGTTTAATGCTAATATTCAAGCCCAGAGACCCAGGCCAGCCTAGATGTGTGGGGGGGGGGGGGACTCTGTTTGTGCGTGCCCACAGAGAGGGCTCTGAGTGCCACCTGTGGCACCCGTGCTGTAGGTTCGCCACCACTGCTCTACGCCATCGAGCCTAAATCACTAAATATAAGTATCTGGCAACAGCTAGTCTATCAAAGGGATTTTCTTAATTATGACTAACCCCCCCCCAAAAAAAATAGTTCCTCCCTCCACCAAGTCTCACTGGGGGGGGGGAGAGACAGGCGTCTGTATCATGCCACACCTCCACCTGAAATGAAACCTCTGGCTGAAATCCCAGGTGGGTTGCAAAATGTAGGTGGGTCTGGACGAAATGCACCTGCGCGCCAACTTTCCTGCAGGGCGGGCTGGCCGCCAATCAGTTCAGAAGCCCCAGCCCATCTGCAGGTGCATTTTGGTTTTCCACTCAGGTGCATTTTAAAGAGTTGGATTTCAATGCGCTGCCGAATGGGAGAAAGAACTTCTCTGCACCGATTTCCCATGCACCCCTTGGGCACCAACTCCCAGCAACTCCAACTTCCCCTCCAAATCCAGCCCCAAAAGCCACCCCTCCGGGAAGGCTTGTGGCTCCACCCCCTATCCAGACAGAACAGCGAGAACGCCTTCAAACCACAAGACTTGTGGAACTCCCTGCTACAAGACGCGCTGCCAGCCGCAAAGGATTTCAAAGAGGGTGGGACCAATTTATAGAGCAAAGACCAATTCATCATTGGCTGTTAGCTGCAAGAATGGAATGGCGCCTCTATGTTCAGAATGCACCTGATTGGCGGAGGATGGCAGCCGTCAGCAAAAGAGGGCGCCTGATTGTCCACTGTTGGAAGTCGTGGGATGCTGGGATAGATGGACCAATGGTCTAATGCAGCAGTCCAGTAGATATGCTCTGTTCTAATGGCTATGGTCGGACACATGCGCTCAGTTTTATGGCCTTTTCCACCAAAAGACCTAAGTAGAATTGTAACTTCATCCGCCGCATACTAGACCATCTTTGTTTTAGCATGCTCCAGTTAGAGTTATAATTTTACTTAGATCTTTCGGTGGGAGGAAGAAGAAGAAGAAGAAGAAGAAGAAGAAGAAGAAGAAGAAGAAGAAGAAGAAGAAGAAGAAGAAGAAGAAGAAGAAGAAGAAGAAGAAGAAGAAGGAGGAGGAGGAGGAGGAGGAGGAGGAGGAGGAGGAGGAGGAGGAGTTTGGATTTATATCTCCCCTTTCTCTCCTGCAGGAGACTCAAAGGGGCTCACAAACTCCTTTCCCTTCCCCCTTGACAACAATCACCCTGTGAGGTAGGTGGGGCTGAGAGAGCTCTGAGAAGCTGTGACTAGCCCAAGGTCACCCAGCTGGCGTGTGTGGGAGTGCACAGGCTAATCTGAATTCCCCAGATAAGCCTCCACAGCTCAGATGGCAGAGCAGGGAATCAAACCCGGTTCCTCCAGATTATTATTATTATTATTATTATTATTATTATTATTATTATTATTATTATTATTATTATTATTATTATTATTATTATTATTATTATTATATTTAATATACCACCCTATCTCTGGGGGGCTCAGGGTGGTGCACAACATAAAAACATCATATATAAAATCATCACAGTATTGTTATCATAAATAAATATTAGAGTACACCTGCTCTTAACCACTACGCCACTGCTGCCCGGCAGAGATCTGTAAACTGGACGGCCACAGCATAGACACAGCCCTGTTGCAACTTTGCCCAACAGCCGCCCAAAGTACACGGGACACGGGCAAAATCACAAAGGCCAATTCTGCTCCCCCCCTCCCTGCCTCCCCCCCCAGAAACATCCCACCCAAATCAGACCTAAAAACTCCCTTTCATCTTTCCCCACCTTTCTGAGGATTGGCTTTGAAAGGAATGTGTGAATCCCACACCAGTGCGGGTGACTGCATTTTCCAACTAGGAGGAGACTCCGGGACGCCTTACTCTAGCACAAAAGTTTGTGTGTCTGCGCTCACTTCGTTAGACACATCGAAGGGTCTACGGCTAAAAGTGCAAATATATTGGAATTAAAATTTTAATTTGTATACTGTCCTCCCCCGGAGGGCTCAGGGCGGTGAACAACATCATAACACAGAGCAATAAGTCATAACAATACAGCAGAACTAATCGCAACATCAGCAATAAGACAGTCTATCAAGAAACCCTTCACAATAATCCAGTATCAATTTGTATCGCCCGTCTCACCCCTTTAAATAGACAAATTAATTCTGCCGTCTGTGCATAATTCCCTGCTGCTACGTCTGCCCGTCTCATTCCTTCCTGCGCTGTGTTTTGCATTTTGCCGAGCTGGCAGCAATCGGGAGCGTTTCTCAAGCGCTTGAGAAATGAACTGGTTTCCATTTGGACTGAAATCCCGTTTGCTACCACCCTGTTGTGACATTCTCATCTTTCTGTGGGGCATATCTTAGCTATGGGTCGCCATCTGTATTAGCTATGAGTGTTAATTGTTTTATCTATTGTTTATCTGGTGTGCTGATGGTTATGTTTTAATTTTTTAGAAGAAGCAAGCCTTCATTGGCATAGACAACAGTACAACAGTAATAAAAACCAGATTAAAACAGATTGAAAAGCATATACAATACAGGTCGAAGGAAATCTACTGGCGTTTAGTAATTTCCAGGAGAAAGTCTGCCACTATCGTACAGAGAGAAGGATCAGGGTTGTCCAACAAGTAGTGTAATCTAATTAAATCGGGGAGATGGGGTCAATGTAAAGGAGTGAGATTCACATACTTGGATCTGATTTCCTTGAATCTGAGACAGTGTAGTAATTGGTGGGCCAGAGAGTCAACTGAGCCATCCTTACATGGGCACAGTCTTTTAGCCTTTTCTTGCTTGTTAAATCTGCCATGTAACAAGGCAGAAGGCATAACATTAAACCTGGCGAGCATTATGGCTCTCCTTTGAACAGGGTTTATTAAGCAATACAGATAGTGTGCCAAGTGGGAGAGATGTTTTAATTTGAACATATTGGTATTTATTGCGGTTTTATAGTGTTTTATGGAAATTATTTGTTACACCGCCCAGAGCCCTTTGGGGATGGGCAGTATATCAAGCCCAATAAACAAACAAACAAATAAATATAAAACTGGCTCTCCGCCCCCCTCCTCTCTAACTTGCCGCTGCAGGTCCAGTTTCTCGCAAGGAAGGAGTTTTCCTTCATCGTTTCTCTGCTCCGTTCAGGGCACTCAAAGCAGCAACTGGTTGCCTGCCCCCACAACAACCCTGCAAGGTAGGCTAGGCTGAGCAGCTGGCCAAAGTTTGCCCAGTCGACTTGCAGGTCACCCAGAAAAAACTGATCTCAAATGTTATCTCTGGAGCTCTAACCACTAGCTCCAGGGCTGCCAGCACTGGGTTGGGAAATCCCTGGGTGTTTGGGGCGGAGCCTGTGAGAGCAGGTTTTAAGGAGGGGGACAATCAGCAGGGATGCAAGTATACCCAGCACGGTGTAATGGTTAAAAGCAGCAGACTCTAATCTGGAGAACCGGGTTCGATTCTCCACTTCTCCACATGAGCGACGGACTCTCATCTGGGGAACTGGATCTGTTTCCTTGCTCCTCCACATGAAGCCTGCTGGGTGACCTTGGGCCAGTCACAGTTCTCTCAGAACTCTCTCAGCCCCACCTACCTCACAAGGGGTCTGTTGTGGGGAGAGAGGAAGGGAAGGAGTTTGTAAGCTGCTTTGAGGCACCTTAAAGGTAGAGAAAAGCGGGGTATAAATCCAAACTCCTCCTCTTCCCTTCTTTTTCCCCTCCAGAGTTGCCCTCTTCTGAAGGGAAACTGACCCCCATAGTTTGGGATTTCCAGGGGTCTCCAGGCTCCCCCCAGAGGTGAGAAAGCCCAGATCCCCCTTCTGACCCCCAGTTATCCCGGGAAAAGAGCGACCCTGCTCCGCAATCCACTTAACGCAAACCCCCTTCCACACATGCAGAATAATGCAGTTTCAATTCAATTTCACAACTGTTTGCAAGTGGATTTCGCTATTCCGCACAGCTGCAAAGTGGATTGAAAGTGCATTATTCTGCATGTGCGGAAGGGGGTTTGCGTTAAGTGGATTGCAGAGCAGGATCGCTCTTTTGCGGGGTAACTGGGGGTCAGAAGGGGGATCTGGGCTTTCTCACCTCTGGGGGGAGCCTGGAGACCCCTGGAAATCCGTTATCGTCCCCCCCCCCACCATTCAAAACCCTACCCTCCTTCCCACCCCATGGGGAAGAGGAGGACCCATTGCCCCGCCGCGAGGGAGGGATCTTCCCCACTCGGTTCCGTCGAGCAACCTGTTGAGTGGGGGCAGGTCGCCCCGGGGCAGCCAAGCGCTCAGTGGCGGAGGGCACCCATCCGGGGTAAACTACCCCGCACTTACCACGCTTTGGAGGCGATCGGCTTTGCAGGGGGGTCTTTCCCTGTCTGGCGCCCCCCCACCACCACGGGAATGTCCCCAGGGAAGGAGACCCCCCCCCCTGCAGGGAAGGATGCAGGCAGGCATGCGCGACCCCCCACCGGGGTAAGGGGGGGGGGGCTTACCTGGGCAGATCTCGAGGGAGTCGCAGCAGGGAGTCGAACCTGGGACGCAGCAGTCGCAGCAGCAGCAGCAGCAGCAGCACAAGAGCCAGCTGGGCGAGGCCGTCCGGGAAGCTCTTATGCAAGACCGTCGAAGGGCCGGGACCGCCCCCCGGCTGGCTGCGAGTCCCGCCCCGCCTCGGCAGCCCCGCTCCGGCTCCACTCCTCCCCGCCCCGGAGGGCGAGGCTGCCCCCACCCCCGAGCACCTGGCGTCACCCACGCCGGCCCTCTCCCACCCAGGGGCACCCTGGGGGCTCCCAACTTTTCAACTAACGTCTCTCCGCAAACGCATGGCCGCCAGGAATGAAGCTGGTCGGTGCAGGCTAGACGGAGTCGAACCTCCATGGTCAGGAGCAGTCAGGACAGGACCATGCTGGGGGACAAAAGGCGGAGAGGCTGGCTGGAGAATCCCCCGGGGTCTGATCCGGGCAGGCTGCCTCCAGCTCCGGGTTCTTAAATTCAATCGGTGCAGTCACAAGGGAGCATTGCCTGTTGAATGTCTGCCTGCTTTGTTAGTTAAGGCACTAGAACTATGAGAAGAAGAAGAAGAAGAAGAAGAAGAAGAAGAAGAAGAAGAAGAAGAAGAAGAAGAAGAAGAGGAGGAGGAGTAGGAGTAGGAGTAGGAGTAGGAGGAGGAGTTTGGATTTATATCCCCCCTTTCTCTCCTGCAGGAGATTCAAAGGGGCTTACAATCTCCTTGCCCTTCCTCCATCACAACAAACACCCTGTGAGGTAGGTGGGGCTGAGACAGCTCTGAAAAGCTGTGACTAGCCCAGGGTCACCCGGCTGGCATGTGTGGGAGTGCACAGGCTAATCTGAATTCCCCAGAGAAGCCTCCACAACTCAAGCAGCAGAGCTGGGAATCAAACCTGGTTCCTCCAGATCAGAGTGCACCTGCTCTTAGCCACTGCGCCACTGGACAGGGATGTAGTGGTTAAGAGCAGCGGACTCCAATCTGGAGGGCCAGTTTAATTTCCAATTCCTGCACATGAAGCCTGCTGGGTGGAACCTCCATGGTCAGGAGCAGTCAGAACTGTGCTGGGGGACAAAACGCGGAGAGGCGGGGGAATCCCCAGTGTCTGGTCCCAGCAGGCTGCCTCCAGGGTCTTAAATTCAATCGGTACAGTCACAAGACGGGCATCACCTGTTGAATGTCTGCCTACCTCGTTGTTTAAGGCACTAGACTAGAGCTATGAAAATAAGGACCGGGGTGTCGTGGTTAAGAGCAGCGGACACTAATCTGGAGAACCAGGTTCTATTCCTCACTCCTGCACATGAGGCCTGCTGGGTGACATTGGGGCAGCCACAGTTCTCTCTGAACTCTCTCAGCCCCACCTACCTCACCAAGTGCTTTTTGTGGGGAGGAGAAGGGAAGAGGAGTTTGTAAGCCGCCTTGTGTCTCCTTACAGAAGAGAAAGGTGAGGAGCAGCAGTGGCGTAGGAGGTTAAGAGCTCGTGTATCTAATCTGGAGGAACCGGGTTTGATTCCCAGCTCTGCTGCCTGAGCTGTGGAGGCTTATCTGGGGAATTCAGATTAGCCTGTACACTCCCACACACGCCAGCTGGGTGACCTTGGGCTAGTCACAGCTTCTCGGAGTTCTCTCAGCCCCACCCACCTCACAGGGTGTTTGTTGTGAGGGGGGAAGGGCAAGGAGATTGTCAGCCCCTTTGAGTCTCCTGCAGGAGAGAAAGGGAGGATATAAATCCAAACTCTTCCTCCTCTTCTGCTTCTTTGTTGTTGTTGTTGTTGTCGTCGTCTCCTTCTTCTCCTTCTTCTCCTTCTGCTTCTTCTGCTTCTTATAAATCCAAACTCTTCTTCAAATGTGCCGCAATTCTCTTATCAGGAGACTGTGTGAGGCAATCACTCCCAGCCCTGCCTCTCTTTTTGGAATCACTCCTTTGCAGGGTTGTTGCGCAATAAATAGATCGGCGGGGAGAATCAAGGGTGCTGCCTGGAGATTTTGGGAGGGACCACGAGGATCAGCCCCACGGATGCCACAGCCCCCGCAGCAGGAAGAGATGTCCTTCTGGTACCAGCGTGATGGTCACAAGGGTTTGCTCCACGGGGTCACATGCCCGAGGGGCAGTCATGACAGTCAGATTAAAGCATCAACCCATCCAAAACCACAAACAATAGTCTGGCGGAGTCGATTGCCATGGAAACTCACACACCACCCGAGGAGGGTGACTCAACTTGTTTTCCACCCTGGCTGTACAGACAACATGGGGGGGGGGGGTTCCTTATGCGCTGGAGATGCTCGAATCCCAGGCGCCAACCACAGATGTGACTTAGGAGGGATGCCAATGAAGCATAGGACCGGTTGCACCCATATAAACCAGCCCAGGCATTGTGGTCAAGTGGGGGGTGGGATCCCCTGGAATTCCAACTGTTCTCGAGGCAATAGAGATGAGGTCTCTTGGGAAGACAGGCTGCGGCGGAGGGTGGACTCGGGGGTTATGGAGCAACCTGATCTGGAGTTAGCTTATCGGTTCTCCTAGCAGGTTCTTCAGCCTGAAGGACTCAACAGGACTTTCTGCTGTTCGGAACAGGAAGAGTCAGAGCCCACAAAATCATTTGGAGACCCAGATATGGCTCTTTGTCCCAGTTGGCTGCTCTGAATGGCATTCAGCCGGAAGAAGAAAGAAGAAGAAGACGAAGACGAAGACGACAAAGATGACAAAGAAGAGATGACGACGACGAAGAAGAAGAAGAAGAAGAGACGATGAAGAAGCAGAAGCAGAAGAAGAGACGACGACGACGACGAAGCAGAAGCAGAAGCAGAGACGACAACGAAGAAGAAGCAGAAGCAGAAGAGACGATGAAGAAGAAGCAGAAGCAGAAGCAGAAGAAGAGACGACGAAGAAGAAGCAGAAGCAGAAGAAGAGATGACGAAGAAGAAGAAGAGACGACGAAGAAGCAGAAGCAGAAGAAGAGACGAAGAAGAAGAAGAGTCTGTTGTTCAGGTGGAGGAGTGAGGAATCGAACCTCTCCAGATCAGAGTCCACCAGCTCTTAACAACCACACCACACTGGTTGTCTCAGCATCCTCACCTGCACAAAAAGCAATCCCCTCCCCAGTGTAGACGCACAGCCTCAGGTTTTGAAGGCAATCGGTGTGTCTGTGCAGAACAGTTTGAACAGCCCCGTGAAATCCTCCTGGCTCCGAATACTAGGAGGTCTGTTTCAGTGGCGGGGAGGGGGGTGGGGTGGGGTGAAAGTTTCTCTCTGCAAACATTCAAAACACGCACGTGTGCCAAACGGGTGAGTCATAATTCAGGCATCACCTAACCACAGCAATACGCCAAGACATTTTGATCATGGGCGTGGAGCTGGCTTCGTTTCCAGATGCTTCGAAGTGGGGCACCGAGTTTCCTTCGAGGAAGCCTAGAGATGCCCTGACTTGGAGTCCCGGGCTAGCCAGATCTCCCCAGATCTCAGAAGCTAAGCAGGGTCGGCCCTGGTTAGTACTTGGATGGGAGACCACCAAGGAAGTCGCTATGCAGAGGCAGGCAATGGCAGACACCACCTTTAAACATCTCTCCCCTCGAAAACCCGACAGATTTGCCATAAGCCAGTTGTGTCTTGATGGCCCTTTTGACACCTACCAATTCTAGCGATACATTAATTAGCAGCCTTTCTTCCTGGCAGAGCTCAAAGCAGATTAGAAACGCAGATAAAACACATCAAATATAATGCGTTAAAAACACAAACGAACCCACAATTTCAAATCACTACTCAGGACTTCTATGAAAGTTAACTGAACATGGTCCTAAATAAAACTCTCTTCAGCTGCCACCAGGAAGAAGAAGAAGAAGAAGAAGAAGAGTTGGATTTATATCCCCCCTTTCCTCTCCTGTAGGAGACTCAAAGGGGCTTACAATCTCCTTGCCCTTCCTCCCTCACAACAAACACCCTGTGAGGTAGGTAGGGCTGAGAGAGCTCCGAGAAGCTGTGACTCGCCCAAGGTCACCCAGCTGGCGTGTGTGGGAGTGCACAGGCTAATCTGAATTCCCCAGATAAGCCTCCACAGCTCAGGCGGCGGAGCTGGGAATCAAACCCGGTTCCTCCAGATTAGATACATGAGCTCTTAACCTCCTACGCCACTCCTACGCCTCCTAAGCCACTGGGGTGTGACAACCAATTCTTCTAATAGGGTGGGTCCTAAAACGTTACCTTCCCTTCCGGGCCAACAGAAGGGCCAGTGAAATGCTACCTCTATTAACAAGGGAGGAAGCATGTTTTGAAATATTTCCTCCTCCCACTTTGCCCTCTAACTATTGAGAGGAGCCTCCAACCCCCCCTGGGGTGATATTTTAAACCACCCAGGAAGCCGCAGGGGGGAGAAGGGAAGCCCTTTCCTGTGAGCTTTGCTCTGCAGAAGGGAATTTGATTTTTTTTAATTCCACCCTTCCTCTAAAGTGCTCAGGGTGGCGTCCATCGCTCTGTAGCGCCCACACGAACATGCGCTCCCCAATGGACCCCTGACGCCATCTTTGCAAGTTTAACTTGTTTTGATGCAGCCGCTGACTGGTTTCAGATCCCGACTGGCAAAAGGAAGGTCTTCGCCTCACATGCATTTTTTCACACAATGGATTTGCACAGAAATAGGATGGGTGACACCTGGCTTGACAGCGGTACATGGAAAAGGAGTCTGGGAGTCTTAGTAGACCACAAACTGAACATGAGCCAGCAGTGTGATGCAGCAGCCAAGAAAGCCAATGCAATTCTGGGCTGTATCAATAGGAGTATATGTTGCACAGGCTCGACCGTACGATAAGATTAATGTCAGAAGAGTTTTATTGCAGCAAGAATCACGCTGGACATATTTACTTAATAGTTTGGAAAAAAAAGGCTTAAATAGGGATATTGATTTTAGTTGCTATCTCTAGTGCTCCACAGGTGAAGTAATTATCCTCAGGTGTGACTCATTTTACACCCTTACTTCTAACATGCTTCATGCTTCATGCATCATTATGTTACTAAGAATCCCAGAAAGAACACCTAGTGAATGATTTGTAACATACTTTGGTAAGAGAATATTTCTTGATGGTATAGGAAGTGTGAATTACATTTAATATATCCTGGCGTGTAGTTATACTTTATACATAATATTTAAAATTTAAAATCTTGTATTTATAATCCAGTGTTTATTCAGGATTTATTGTCTATTAATTATTGATATATATATATTTGTAACATTTTAAACAAAATTAATGACAACAGACGTTTTGTGTAATATTTATTAATAACTATGATTTGTATTGTAATAATTAGCAATATTTTTTTATTGTCATTGTGCACACACAACGAAATTTACAGCAGCATTCCTCGATGCACACAATTTCAGACTCATACATCATCCTCACTTTCCCCTTCCTCCACCCATCCCTACACAGCCCCAAACACATCAACACGAAGCCGCGGAGTTTAGCATAGCCACAGCTCGAGAGCAGAAGCTGTCTCTAAGCCTCTTTGTCCTAGTTTTGATAGACCTGTATCATCTGCCAGATGGTAACAGTTCAAAAAGAGAGTGTGCTGGATGAGACGGGTCTCTCGGAATATCGTGGGCTTTCTTTAGGCTTCGGGAATTATCGAGTTCTTCCAAGGAGGGGAGAGGGCAGCCGATAATCCTCTGTGCAGTAGTGATCACCCTTTGGAGCGCCTTCCTATCTGCCACGGTGCAACTGGAGCAATATTTGAATGATGGAAATAAATACACAGATGCAGTAGGTTAAGCAATATTTGAATGATGGAAATAAATACTAACACAATACATACGCACTGAAGAAGACACACATGCACTGAAGATTTGCGAAAACGCACTTCAGCGAGCAGGCCTTTTGCTGCTGCTCCTTTGAACCTCGCTGCTCCTTTGAACTTGTGCAATTTGGCGGCAGGTTGCTGTTTCTTGAACCGGTGCCATTTGGCGGTGTGATGAGTGGACCGCGATTCCACCAGATTCCGTCCTTTTTTCCCATTGGACTTGAATGGACTATTTATAGAATTATGATCGGGAGAACCTTATGGACGCATGGAATGATTTCATTCATTATGTTATTTTGTGAATATTGCACATATGCACTTTAGTCATTGTTGGTATTAACACTTCCTTGTGCAATTCCCTTTGTGTGGCAAGCTTTTTGGGGTTTGGCCAACCTTGTTCCTTGTCTTTATGTTGGTGAGGGAGCAAGCTTGTTTTCTGCTGCCTCGGAGACTAGGACACAGGATAATGGGTTCGAGGTGCAGGAAAAGAGATTCCACCTAAACATGAAGAAGAACTTCCTGACTGTCAGGGCTGTTCGACAGTGGAATACACTGCCCTGGAGTGTGGTGGAGTCTCCTTCTTTGGAGGTTTTTAAACAGCGGCTGGATGAACATGTATTGGGAGCGCTTTGATTGTGTGTTTCTGCACGGCAGGGGGTTGGACTTGATGGCCCTTGTGGTCCCTTCCAATTCTATGATTCTATTCTATGATTCTAAGGCCCCTTCCGCACACGCAAAATAATGCATTTTCAAACCACTTTCACAACTGTTTGCAAGTGGATTTTGCCATTCCGCACAGCTTCAAAGAGCATTGAAAGCAGTTTGAAAGTGCATTATTCTGCATGTGCGGAATGAGCCTAAGTCACTGGAAAGATTTCCAAAACGTTTTCATTCCCTTCTGTTTGTTTGCACTCATCCCCTCGAGATGTTTGCTGGCTGCCATTTTGTGACTCTTCCATTTTATTTTGACTTCGCTGTAGATTTGTTGCTTTAAAGTCTCATGCTCCGATTTTCCTCGGGTTGTGTCTTTGTAGCTTCGAAGATATCACCCCCCCAAAATATATTTTTTTAAAAAACTGATGAAAATAAACAGGCAAGACAACAGAGTTAGCTCAGAAAATAGCACCAAGTCTGGGGACTGCAGTCTGGGGACTGCAGAGAAACATGGGAAATGTTTTAAAGACATAAGTGGAGAAAGTGAAAATGTTTTGAAAACGTTTTCCGAAAAAGAATCTCTAAAATCCAGGATGCCTAGAAAACGTTTTGAGGCTGCAAATGGGCTAAAAACCATGCAGAATGCCCTGGAGGAACCATTTCATTTCCTGACTCAGAACATTCTATTTTGGTTGTGTGGAAAGGGCCACAATTAAGTCTGTAGCCCAGGCTAGTCAGCACTGGCTGGGGAAATACCTGGATATTTTTGGGGCGGCACCTGAGGAGAGTTGGTTTTGGAGAGGGGAGGGATTTCAGTGGGATATGAAGCCATTGAGCCCTCCTTTCGAAGCAACCTTTTTCTTCAGATTTCTGTCACACGGAAACCAGTTGTAATTGCAGGAGCTCCTCCAGCGACCACCTGGAAATTGGCAACCCTATGGCTACCAATCTTGATCCTCCTTGATCTCAGATTGCAAATGCCTGAGCAGACCAGGTGCTCAGGAGCAGCAGCAGCAGCAGAAGGCCATTGCTTTCACATCCTGCACGTGAGCTCCCAAAGGCACCTGGTGGGCCATTGCGAGAAGCAGAATGCTGGACTAGATGGACTCTGGTCTGATCCAGCAGGCTAGTTCTTATGTTCTTAACCCTCCTCTAATCCCATCCCTTGCAGAGGGAAGCAGATAGAGACATACTTAAAAAAAACCCCAAAATGAACGTGTTAGGTCTCAGGTCTCGGACCGTCAGTCAATAAACAGACTCTGGGTTGATTGTTGTGGGTTTTCCGGGCAGTGTGTGGCCGTGGTCTGGTAGATCTTGTTCCTAACGTTTCGCCTGCCATCTGCGGCCAGCATCTTCAGAGGCGTATCACTGTGATACGCCTCTGAAGAGGCTGTCCACAGATGGCAGGCGAAATGTGAGGAACAAGATCTACCAGACCACGGCCACACACAGCCCAGAAAACTTACAAGCACCAGTTGAATCCGGCTGCGAAAGCCTTCGACAAGACTCTGGATCAGGGGTGGGCAATTATTTTTTCCATGGGGCCGCATAAGAAACAGAAAATATTGTGGAGGGCCGGGCCAAAAGGCTGAACTCAATTCTGCCTAATATTTATTGTATTTCTTTATATAAAAAAGCAGTAAATAGCATTGTTTTGACAAGCGGGCAATACTAGTCTATGTTAAAGTTATGCAATGAAAAAGGAGGTTGCCTTCCAAAAAAATGTAATTTATTCACACAAATGTCTCAAAACAATGGTAGACAAAATGTTAACATTTTTTACTATTTGTGACTCATACGGGCCAGTCAGGGTCATCCGGCGGGCCGGATGTGGCCCGCGGGCCGTATAATGCCCAGGTCTGCTCTGGATTCTTCATCAGTAGTATTTATTGAAAGGCAACGGGAGTACCCAGGTTGAGAAAACCAGTTCTGCTAGATCTGGCTTTTGCTAGGCCATTGATTCCCCAAGGAGTTCCCCCTCCCATTTCCCCAAAGAATATGTGAAAAGAGTTATTTTGGAGCTCAGGCGCCCCAAGGTCTGCGATAGGGAGAGATACGGCCACCTGGTTTGTCTACCCTCCCTTCTCTCCATGGCAATGGATACTGCCCGTTTTCCCCTGGGGGTAAACTAGCCCGGTCAGCCTAGTTATCTACCAGTGTTAAGCCACAAAGATCAAAGAAAGGAAGGAAAGTTCCATTACAAACAGCAGGCTGGTTACATATACCTTGCAACAATCACATTGACGTGAAAGTACGTTTCCATCACCAGATGCTACCCCTGTCAGTGTAAATCGTTGCCAAAGCAATCGGCTAGGACTGCCGCTCGATCACCAGGCTCGGTTCCTGACAGAAAGCTGGGAATTCAGAGAACCTGCTTAACCTATCATGACAGTGGTATATTGATATCTTGGGGGGGGGGTGTTAAAGGGGAGTGTTTCGATGCTGCAGGACAGCCCCCTCTCCTGAAAAATCCCAATTACTTAGGGCGCACAGTAAAGAAAATAAACTGACTGTCTGGCTGATTGAGATACATTCCCAGATCCATGTAATTCAGGGGTCAGCAACCTGCAGCTCTCCAGATGTTCATAGACTACAATTCCCATCAGCCCCTGCCAGCATGGCCAATTGGCCATGATGGTAGGGGCTGATGGGAATTGTATTCCATGAACATCTGGAGAGCTGCAGGTTGCAGACCCCTGATGAAATTGCTTACAGCATTCTCCTGACACTTTGCAACTGCGAAAATGAGATTTTCTCCATGTCAGATACGCTAGAGATCGCTTGATTTTGCCCGTTGACACTTCTCCTGGAGCTGAAGGGCTTTTAGAAAATGGCCAGGGCTAGGGGGGGCTTTGGCCATGCAGATTGAAAGACATCCTGTCAGAGGCATACCTGGGGTAAATGGTGCCTGGAGACAAATTGTCTCCAGGATGCCCCCAGGCTCCGCCCCCCACTGCCCTCGACCCTACCCATGTCACCATGGACATGGGCAAGATCTAGGGTGCCCACCTCCCCCCCAGACTCCCCCTCCCCGCTGGGCTCCCAGCCAGCAGCCTGCAGTCTCTTCTGACCTCCCCTCCGGGCAGGCCAGAAGAGACTTCAGTCCCGGCCTCGGAGACTTTCTTTTATAAGCACTGAGACCGGGGGAGGGGGCTTGGGGAGCAGGAAGGGGTGGAACTTCCTGCTCCCCAAGCCCCACCCCCGGCCTCAGTGCTTATAAAAGGTCTCCGAGGCCGGGACTGCAGTCTCTTCTGGCCTGCCCAGAGGGGAGGTCAGAAGAGACTGCAGGCTGCCGACTGGGAGGGGGGAGGGGGAAGACCAGGGCAGGGTTGAGGGCGCTTGGAGGCAGCAGAAAGTCCTGCTGTCTCGTCATTTTTGCGTGCCTCCGATGCGGTCGAGGCACGTGAAACAGCAGGACTTCCTGGTCACGTAGGGGGGCTGATTTTGCGTCCCCCATGTGACCAGAAGAGTGGCGCCCGGGGACAAGGGGTACCCCTGGTCCCTGGGCAGATACGCCACTGCATCCTGTTAAACAGAGCTCCCGCCTTAAATGTTGAAGAGCTGTTAACGGTATACAACTTGCTCCCTGGCATCATGTGGTGGGCCCCTTCTCCTGGGTGAGGCATTTTGCAACTTTGCCCACAATCCTGTTTCTGAACTCTAAAGGTGCCTGCAGGCTTGAAAAGGTCACGAACCCCCTGTGACAAATCTCCTTGTGGGTCTTGGGTTCGATACCACGCTCCAAGAACATAAAAAGGCACCCATCGCTTCACACGCCCTGACCAGAAGTGGCTCTTGGGCGGCCTTGCCAATTCTGACGTCTCTGATTTTCTTTTAACAGAAGATGGGTTGAACTTACAGTCTCATGCGCAGGTGGCGTAGGAGGTTAAGAGCTCGTGTATCTAATCTGGAGGAACCGGGTTTGATCCCCAGCTCTGCCGCCTGAGGTGTGGAGGCTTATCTGGGGAATTCAGATTAGCCTGTACACTCCCACACACGCCAGCTGGGCGACCTTGGGCTAGTCACAGCTTCTCGGTGCTCTCTCAGCCCCACCCACCTCACAGGGTGTTTGTTGTGAGGGGGGAAGGGCAAGGAGATTGTAAGCCCCTTTGAGTCTCCTGCAGGAGAGAAAGGGGGGATATAAATCCAAACTCTTCTTCTTCTTCTTTTGTACACTGGTTTAAGTGCATAGCTTTAAGGACAGCAGGTTACAGCCTCAGCCACCTCTCCTATCTGTAGGGAGGTCTAATATGTAACAGATAATTTATCATACTTTTTAAATGTAATCTGTCACCCGGTGGTCCAAACGGGCAACCCGTTCTGCCACAAACGCAGAGCGAACCTCACCCGCCGGCTTCCTCTTCCCTCAGTAGCAGCAGGATACGAAGCTTCGGCCCCACGACACCTTCTGAGAATCCATTTATTCATTCAATTTATATACCGCCCTCCCCCTAGGGCACTGATGGCGAACCTTTTCGAGACCGAGTGCCCAAATTGCAACCCAGAACCCACTTATTTATCGCAAAGTGCCAACATGGCTATTTAACCCGAATACTGAAGTTTTAGTTTAGAAAAACCGGTTGATTCCGAGGTGTGCGTTACTCAGGAGCAAGCTTGGTGGTAGTCGGTGGTTTTGCTTTGAAGCAACCATGCAGCTCTTCCAATGGGTGAATCATGACCTAGGAGGGTTTACTCAGGAGCAAGCCCCATTGCCAGCAACTGAGCTTACTCCCAGGTAAAGGATCGCGCTTTAGTTCTTCCCATGAAAATCAGTGGGGCGTAACAGCACTTAACAGGGTTACCTACACTGCTTCCCCAAAACTAGGTCTTAGGTTGAATGCTAATAATTGAGCCCAGCGGCTCAGGCCAGCCTAGATGTGTGTGTGTGTGGGGGGGGGGCGACTCTGCGCGTGCCCATAGAGAGGGCTCTGAGTGCCACCTCTGGCACCTGTGCCATAGGTTCGCCACCACTGGTCTAGGGACTCAGGGTGAGATCACCTAGACCAGCGATAGCGAACCAATGACACACGTCAAAAGTGACATGCTACAGTATCTTGGAGGACGCACCAACACCCAACAACGACCATTCACCCGGTTTGAGTCATGTTTGTAATTGGATTATTCTTTGTATAATACAAAGCACCACCCATGATTGGACTGTATTTTTAACAAATAAATAAATATGCAAAGAATTGTTCCTTTTTGGGTTGGGGGGGGGGGATGGTTGGAGGGACACACCAACAGTCAAGTTTTGCATTTTTTGAATTTTTGACTCGCCAAGCCCAAAAGCTTTATCTAGGGTGAAGGAACGGGATATTTGCTACTGTGGATGCCAGAGGTTTGGATCCCAGGTGAGGTTTTGGCCGTTTGAAATGCAAGTTTCTCAGTGTCCTCTTGTGGTAGCATGCAGAAATTGCACAAGGACGATACAGACCTCTTGGAGCGAAAGAAACTCCCAGAAATACATCTCCCAGCCTTCAAATGGTTTTTCCTCTGCAATTTGTACGGCAGCCTTGATGGTGCCGTTGCTTCAGCTGACTTATGGTGACCCTGCAAAGTTTTCACTGCAAGGAATGAAGTGGTTTGCTAGTGGCGGACTCTGTGCAGTCTGTTGGATTTGACAGCCTTGCATGCAGCAGGCACAAACTTCTGGGAGAGCTCAGCAAACATTTTAAAAGTGACAGTTGGAGGCTTAGCTCTCTGAGGAAAGATGTTATTCAGTGCTCTGTTAACTAAAGCCATATAAAAGCCTCTGACTGAAAGTTGAATACTGTAAACTATGACGGCTGTTGGTAACCACATTGTAACAAAATGACGAACTGTAAACGTATCGACAAATCAGTGCTACTTTGTTTATATGTATTTTTCTCTCAGTATCTTTATGATTTCTGAGGTAAAAAGGTTGGACTTTACCAAGATGACTGTTCTTATTTAAAGTGGCACACAAGCTACATTCTGCTCGTTATTCTGCTTATAGGATTATATAAATATATATAAAATATACCTGTTAACCTTCATAGCCACAGCCTGCTTTAAAAGGGGGTGAGACAGATTCAAGGAGGAAATGTTCGTCAGAGACTTTAGAAAGGGGTTAAATTCACGGAGGGCAGGTCTAGTCATGGTAACTGAAGAGAACCTCCACATTCAGAGGCAGTCAACCTCTGAATACCAGTACCAGGAAGTAACAGCAGGGAAGGCCTCAGCCTCTAAGGCCGGATATAGGCCCTCCAGAGGAACTGGTTAGCCACTGTGTGAGACAGGATGCTGGACTAGATGGACCACTGGGCTGAAACAGCAGAACCCTTTGACATTCTTAAGCTTGAACTTCCTCGTTGGGCTCCCATTCAAGTACTAACCATGGCTGTCCCTGCTTCTGAAACCCAATGCAATTGGGCTAACCAGTGTTAAGCCAGTGTTCAATATTGTGTCCAGTTCTGGGCACTGCAATTCAAGAAGGATATTGACACGCTGGAACGGGTCCAGAGGAGGGTGACCAAAATGGTCAAAGGTCTGGAGTCCATGCCCTACGAGGAGAGACTGAGGGAGCTGGGGATGTTTAGTTTGGTGAAGAGAAGATTAAGAGGTGACATGATGGCCATGTTTAGATGTTTGAAGGGATGTCATATTGGTGAGGGAGCAAGCTTGTTTTCTGCTGCTCCAGAGACTAGGACCAGGAGTCATGGGTTCAAGGTGAAGGAAAAGAGATTCCACCTAAACATCAGGAAAAACTTCCTGACAGTCAAAGCTGTTCGACAGTAGAATGCACGACCTTGGAGTGTGTTGGAGTCTCCTTCTTTGGCGGTTTTTAAGGAGAGGCTGGATGTCCATCTGTCAGGAGTGCTTTGATTGGGAAATTCTCACAATGGAGAGATGTAGGGAGTGGTGTCCCGCAAGGATCCGTTTTGGGGTAGGGGTAGCAGGGGTGGGTAGTGTGGTGGCCAAGTTTGCAGATGATACCAAATTATGTAGGGTGGTGAGAACCGCAAAGGATTACGAAGAGCTCCAAGCGGACCTTGATAAATTAGGTGAGTGGGCTAAGAAATGGCAATTGCAGTTCAATGTAGCAAAATGTAAAGTGATGCACATAGGGGCAAAAAATCCAAACTTCACATACACGCTACAGGGGTCAGTGCTATCAGTCACAGACCAGGAAAGGGATTTGGGCGTCGTAGTTGATAGTTCCATGGGAATGTCAACTCAATGCCTGGCAGCTGTGAAAAAGGCAAACTCTATGCTGGGGATACTTAGGAAAGGAGTTGATAATAAAACTGCAAGGATTGTCATGCCCTTATATAAAGTAGTGGTGCGACCGCACTTGGAGTACTGTGTCCAGTTCTGGTCGCCACATCTCAAAAAGGATATTGAAGAGATAGAAAAAGTGCAGAGAAGGGCAACAAGGATGATTGAGGGACTGGAGCACCTTCCTTATGAGGAGAGGCTGCAGCGTTTGGGACTCTTTAGCTTGGAGAGGAGACGTCTGAGGGGGGATATGATTGAAGTGTATAAAATTCTGCATGGGGTAGAAAATGTGGACAGAGAGACATTTCTCTCTTTCTCACAATACTAGAACCAGGGGGCATACATTGAAAATGCTGGGGGGGGGGGGGATTAGGAATAATAAAAGGAAACACTTCTTCACGCAAGGTGTGATTAGTGTTTGGAATATGCTGCCACAGGAGATGGTGATGGCCACTAACCTGGATAGCTTTAAAAGGGGCTTGGACAGATTTATGGAGAAGTCGATTTATGGCTACCAATCTTGATCCTCCTTGATCTGAGATTGCAAATGCCTTAACAGACCAGGTGATCGGGAGCAGCAGCAGCAGAAGGCCATTGCTTTCACCTCCTGCACGTGAGCTCCCAAAGGCACCTGGTGGGCCACTGCGAGTAGCAGAGAGCTGGACTAGATGGACTCTGGTCTGATCCAGCTGGCTTGTTCTTATGTTCTTAATTATGTGTTCCTGCATTTGCAGGAGGTTGGACTGGATGGCCCTTGGGGTCTCTTCCAACTCTATGATTCTGAGGTTCTCACTGATCTGAAGTCAACAGCCACCTGTGGTCTGGGCCTCGAATACAAAGAACTGAAGCGGGGGAAAAAACACCCCAGGATTGAACAGTCATCTTGAAAATACGTTTAATGTCTAATTGTATACAAAAAGTGACAGCATTTTCAAAAAAATATCAAATCCTGTATTTAAAGCCTCTTCACTAGCATGATACGGCAAATATCTTCTCGTCGTCTAAAAAGGAACAAAACAAAACAAAAACAAAAAACAGCAGCAGGTGATATGGAGTCACGCCCGACCCCTCTGCAACGTCAACAGCGCTGCCTTCCGCCGGCACACGAGGCTCTTCCACAAAGGGGCGGAAGGTGGTGCCGTTCGCAGAGCAGAGGGGCGTCACCCCGGGCCTTATGCTTCAGAAGTGTGATTGCTTAATTTCCATATTGTAAACAAAGGCAGCTAACATCCATCCCAGAAGCACAAGCTGGAGAAAAAAATAATAAACCCAAACTTCTCAGCGTTTTTTGTTTTTCAAACCTCACGAAGAACACGACAGGAACAACACACATTCCGCTGCAATAACAAACGTCGAGCCCCGGAGTTGCTCACGGAAGGTTCAAAGTTTTTTTTTTTTTACTACACAGCATTTAAACGACAACTTGGTTTTTTTGTTTTTAAAGGTGGGAAGGGGAGCTTTGGCGTCTGTGGGGCCGGGCTGTCTCGCAAGTTCGGAAGGGGAAAGAAATTTAAGCAGTTCTCGAGGGGGGGGGGATTTTGGCAGCGCCCGAAGGAGACACCCTTTCGGCCCCCATTTCCCAATGATAAATCCACTCCGTTTCTGACGTTATCAGTTAGCAGACGAATCCTATGTAGACAAATCACTGGGGATGCCCCGTTCCGTGGGAGAGGAGAAAAGGCTCAGGTGGGACTACTAGGTGTGAGAGACGGCTTGAGAATCTCACCTATCGGTTCGAAGAAGCACCTGTGTGTAACACACAAGAACTTTCAGAAGCCGGAGGGAGACGGGAACAAGATTTGCAGCGGCGAGGGAGACGGTGGCTTCGGGCAAACCGGTCCAGATTTATGCCAAACAGAAAGTTCAATCTGCGCATCAAAGAATCTGTGGTTTCTGTTGGCACAGCGGAGTTGACGCAGTTCTGTATTGAAGCCTTTTGGAGAAATGTTACCCTATTTAGAAGAGGAGTATGGATTTAAATCCCCCCTTTCTCTCCTGCAAGGAGACTCAAAGGGGCTTACAATCTCCTTTCCCTTCCCCCCCACCCCACAACAAACACCCTGTGAGGTAGGTGGGGCTGAGAGAGCTCAGAAGAACTGTGACTAGGCCAAGGTCACCCGGCTGGCGTGTGTGGGAGTGCACGAGCTAATCTGGCTCACCGGATAAACCTCCACAGCTCAAGCGGCAGAGCGGGGAATCCAGATGAGATTGCACCTGCTCTTAACCGCTGGCAGTGCGCTCTGATGGGTTTAAAAGGGGACTGGAGAAATTTAGGGAGGAGGGGCCTGTCCCTGGCCGTTATCAAAGGCTAAATGGGGGACTCCTGGCTGAGAGACAGAAGGAGCTGGTAAGCCATAGTAGGCTGTCATGCTTCTCGGTGACATCTTACCACCAGGTGCTACATGAAACAGGTTGCTGAACCAGATGGCCCCTTAGTCTGATCCAACAGAGCCATTCTTCTGCTCTAACACTTTTTTGCTTCTGTGTGTTTGGGTGAGGACTCCCGCGGAGGAGGAAGAGCTCAGCATTGGAGGAATTTCATCAGAAAAAGTAAACCAAAAGGTTCAAAGAGACATCAGAACCCAGATACCGTGTCTCCCCGAAAATAAGACAGCGTCTTATATTAATTTTGGCTCCCAAAGATGCGGTATGTCTTATTTTCGGGGGATGTCTTATTTTTCAGTGTTCTGTTCGTCGGGCATGCTTCCAAACAAAAACTTTGCTACGTCTTACTTTTGGGGGATGCCTTACATTTCGCACTTCAGCAAAACCTCTACTACGTCTTATTTTCCGGGGATGCCTTATATTCGGGGAAACAGGGTATTAGCCTTGCTCTTCTTCTTATTTTGGGGCGGGGGGGGGGGAGAAAAGGCAGGGGGAGGGGGAACTGTGTTACTCGGTACTGACCACATGATAAACAATATCCATTAGCTGACCGTGACCACTGCACCACCACGTTCTACAACACATTAATGGCTACTGCACTTGCGACTCTGAGTAAGGATTGCATTTTCCTAGGTGCCAGAAAGGGTGCTTTTAAAACAGGGGAAGATGCAATCTTCTCACAAAAGAAGCAGCGACGGCAACGGGAGACATGCAGACGGCGTGCAACGGACACAAGCGCGCGTGTGAAAACGGCACGGAAACCCACGGAGCGGAAAGGGCCTTTCGCTCGCTCTAACTCCCTTGTCCTGCTAGAAAGAGCAGGGCTGACATCCAATTCCTGAAGTCACTCTAAGCTGAAAAACAAAATCCAAACCTCCACAAATTCCAACAGAAGGTACTTCAGTGGCATTCTAGTCCTGCCATTCCACTTAATTCCTGGGAACGGAAAGGCTAATTCACAGCAATTCCTTCTTGCAAAGGGACTTCTTAAATACGGCTTGGGAAGGCCCACTTGCTCAGGTGACTAAAAACTGCCTCCAGACAATCAGACCGTAGTTTCTTTACGTTATACATCAGTCTCTTCTTTTTGTTATTTTTTGAGTTGTTCATGCGGTGCCTACCGATTTGGAAAAAAAACTGCGGGCTCCTAACCTGCGGAGTTACCGGTCAGGCTGATAAAAACCGGACCGCCGAACCCATCACGAACCCGTTTCGTTCTTCATGCCCTCCTGAAGGCGCTGCGAAGGATATGTTTAAATTCAGCCTCTCGTCGAACTCCCTATAAGACCATCGCTGGAGTTACAAAATGGTGCTTTCGCGTTGGCCAGCCCGACCTAACTGTTTGCTGCAGCGATATCTGAGCTTCTTCGGATTAAATCAAAGCCACCTGAGAAGAGACAGCAGGAGCCCCCCCGACACAAGAAAGGCTGCGTATAAGCCCGTCTAGAGAGATCTCCACCCCTTTAAACTGTGTCAGGTCAGACCTCTGGCAAAGTCTGGAACGCAGCAAGGTAAAAACACGTTCCCGTGGAACTCTGTAAGTAATGTCTAATGCTAGATACATTTTCTTCATCTGTGTTTCGATGTTACTCTTGTTTTTACATTACAAATGTCTGGTAACTTACTAGAGCCTATTTTATGTGCCTAATAAAGGTTGTTGCTGTTAACCGCTTGCTTCCGAAACAGGACTGCAATAAAGTTAAGTTCTGAGCGAGAAAGGATGCTTCTCTGCCCCCTCCCTGTTTGAATTCAGATGTCACAGAAGAGGAATTAAAAACAGTTAGGTCAGTCTAGCCTAAAGCGCAAATAGCTGTAAGTCCAGGTTTAAATGGGCCGTTTCAGAAGAAAAACCCATTTCTTTTTATGGCAACGACAATATCAGTTGAGAGATGTCCCTCTCTAGTATACATTCTGCCTCAATCCATCCCCCGGAACGGCGTGGCTGAACTAGGCATTCAAGCGTCCAAATCCTTCCCTGAAACAATTCCCACCCCAGCTAGGAAAAATCTCAGCCTGATGTTGTGAATTCCCCCTGCCACCTCAGATTTCATCTACTCTGCTTCTCTTATGTTGAATTCCTGTGGTGTGCACCACAATCATTTCTCCAAGAACTCCCTGCCAAAGACAATGGATGAATGGAAATGACTTGAAAAAACTAAACACAGCTCAGATGCAAGAACTGTCGGGTCCAGGAGCCGCCATAAAGTCCAGAGTATAGAGCGGCCCACGGTGACAGGTCGGGGCACAAGCAAGAAGGCCCCTGGGCTCCACTCCACAGAACTCCTTATTCACTGAGCGGCTTCCAGGGAACTCCAAGACGGGCTCCTTGGCCAAGCGACGACAGCAGAGCTGGGGCAGTTGGCCGGCTGATCCCGTTCACCTGGACCGACGAGACGCTGGCTTCACCGGCAGAAGAGGGTTCGGCTGACGCGGAGCGGCCCTTCGCCACGCAGGAGGCGGGCACGTTCTTCTGAGACTCCAAAAAAGATTACCAAATAAAAGTTTCTTTTAAAATGTCCGTAAATAGTGGGTGTGGGTGGAGCCGAAGGACTCTGCTTCCCCGCCTCCAGTTCAACGGTAGGGCTGCGAAAGACAGGATTTCAAAGGTCAGTTTCTCCTGCACCAAGATAAAGGCTCGATCATTTGAGGAAAGACAAATAATTTGCACTGAATGTAGGCTAAGAATCAATCACAACTTCCGGGCAAAGTGTTATGATTATCTATATAAATAAAAATGTAAATGTTCGTTTGTTCAAAATCTTAAATCTCCGAAAGCTCTCCACCGATTGGTTTGAAATTTTGACACAATGTTGCATTCAAATACGCGTGTGTTTGTATATACCTACTATTATACTATGATACAGGTGTCACACCTGTGACAGGTAAAACCATGTTTTTTTTAACAAACAGCACCATCTGGTGGACGTGACAGCAACACACACTATAGTCTACTTTACAATTCCATCTCAATGTTTCCGATTTCACCAGACTGGGCCACTGTTTCCGATTTCATTAGACTGGGCGGGAGGGAAGGGAGGGGTGGCATGCAAGGAAGGGGAGGGACCCCAGGATCTGCACATGGCCCACCCACCCTAATGGAGGGAGGGAGGGGAGGCATGCAAGGGAGGGGGGCCTGACATTTGGACATGGGCCACCCACCCTAACGGAGGGAGGGGGAGGGGAGGCATGCAAGAGAGGGGAGGGAGGGGATTTTCCCATTTTCTCAATGTTTCCCATTTCATCAGACTGGGCCACAGCAACGCGTGGCCGGGTACGGCTAGTATATTCATAAATATGAAACTCAACAAGATACACTGCCGTGCTTCAGTGAAAAAATTAATAATGGCATGATGGACACTCTGTGTTATCCAACAACATATATTAGAACGATAATAACAAAAAACCATAGAGCCAGACCTCCATCCAGCTTGAAACTTTACTCGAAATGATTATGCTATGTGATTTTCTACAATAATATTCATCTGACGCAACCACAAACCTTTGGAGTCTGTACTCAAGGTCGGATTTTATCTGGAGGCTCTGTGGTTTTTTTTGTTATTATATTAGAATCATAGAGTAGGAAGAGACTAGAAGGGCCAAACAAATTCAACCTCCTGCCATGCAGGAACACACAATCGAAGCACTCCCAACACGTTCATCCAGCCTCTGTTTAAGAACCTCCAAAGGAGGAGACTCCACCACTCTCCAAGGCAGTGAATTCCACTGTCGAGCAGCCCTGACGGTCAGAGAGTTTTTCCTAAAGTTTATATGGAATCTCTTTTCCTGCACCTTGATGCCATTACGCCGTGTCTTAAGTCTCTGAGGCAGCAGAAAACAAGCTTCCTCCCTCTTCGACATGACATGCCTCCAAAATCACTCCAAATGTATGATGTCAAATGTATGAATATATAATTGTAACACACTTTTCTGGAGTGTTGTGATTGATGCATTGTAGGTGAGCCTGTATTTAGTGCAATTTTTTTTTGTCATACTACTGATGCACTAACCCCCAAATTCTTTTACTAGGGTGAACAGGATATGTTCTTATCCTGGATAGCTTTAAAAAGGGCTTGGACAGATTTATGGAGGAGAAGTCGATTTATGGCTACCAGTCTTGATCCTCCTTGATCTGAGATTGCAAATGCCTTAGCAGACCAGGTGCTCGGAAGCAGCAGCAGCAGCAGCAGAAGGCCATTGCTTTCACCTCCTGCATGTGAGCTCCCAAAGGCACCTGGTGGGCCACTGCGAGTAGCAGATTGCTGGACTAGATGGACTCTGGTCTGATCCAGCAGGCTAGTTCTTATGTTCTTATGGACTGCTTAGTTGAGGGGCTACCATCTTGAACAACAATTGAGGGGTCAGTGTACTCGCAGTAAACTGAACAAACAAAATTACACCGTAAGGAACTCACAGCTCAAATAGCCGACTCGTTTACAGACACCTTATAGCAGTGGTGGCGAACCTATGGCACTCCAGATGTTCAAGGACTACGATTCGCATCAGCCCCTGCCAGCATGGCCAATTGGCCATGCTGGCAGGGGCTGATGGGAGTTGTAGTCCATGAGCATCTGGAGTGCCATAGGTTCGCCACCACTGCCTTATAGGAATAAGTGTCCCAAAGTTTGCAAACAATACAGAGTCAACATACCAAAATAGACTCATTGAAGAAGAAGAAGAGTTTGGATTTATATCCCCCCTTTCTCTCCTGCAGGAGACTCAAAGGGGCTTACAACTTCCTTGCCCTTCCCCCCTCACAACAAACACCCTGTGAGGTGGGTGGGGCTGAAAGAGCTCCGAGAAGCTGTGACTAGCCCAAGGTCACCCAGCTGGCGTGTGTGGGAGTGTACAGGCTAATCTGAATTCCCCAGAGAAGCCTCCACAGCTCAGGCGGCAGAGCCTCCAGATTAGATACACGAGCTCTTAACCTCCTACGCCACTGCTGCTCCTTTGATCTTATATTGTTTCACAATTCATTCCTTGAAACTATATCAAGGAGAATGACGTTCAAAATAACGCATATTGTTGTCTGTACATAAACAAACTTCGTGCACCAGTAAGTTCTTGGTTTTCAAAAATACAAACATAAATCAGTCTTCAGCCACTGAGGGAACAGAAATCAATAATGAAACCACTGAGTCAGTCAGCATCGTCTTTGTCATAGCCGCCTGACCCTACAAGTAAATACCAGGAGGTTCGTTGGATTCTGAAATTGAATTTATTTCCTAAAAAAGAAATAACAAACCTAGAAAGTGTAAGACCCGTTAGGGAGCTGGGTATGCTTAGTTTGGTGAAGAGGTTAAGAAGATATTTAAATTAAGAAATATTTAAACAGCCAAGTTGGAAATACTCACGTGAGGTCCACCAGGCATGGACGGAGCCCCAGCTGGCGCAGGTGGCACTTGGTAAGGATTGGGAGGCGTTGGGTACAGTCCAGGAGCCGGGTAGGAGCCGGTGGGTGGTGGAAAGGGGGCTGGTGGCGAAGGTCCCCACGGTCCAGGCGGTACTGCCCCCCACGGCACTGTGGCAGCGGCTCCGGGTGTCTGGGAAGGAGTGGAATATGGCCCTGGGGGCGGATATGGTATACTAGGAGCGGGGTACTGACCCCCCACGGTAGGGCCCCACCCTCCAGCGGGCATGGACCCCCACGGTCCAACAGCGGCAGGGGGAGCTGCGGGCTCTGCCGGACCACCATACGGCCTTGGAAGTTCTGGGAAGGGCATGTTGGGAGGGGGATACTGCCCTGGTGGGAGGGGCCCCGGAGGTGGATACGGAGCCCCGGGAGGAGGGCACGCGGACCCAGGAGGAGGAGGAGGGAAAGGAGCAGGAGCCCCAGGGGGCAGGGAAGGGTACATTCCTGTTGGCGGGGGCCCAAACGGCACAGTGGAGGCAGATGTGCTCGGGGGCAATCCGGAAGGGGCTGTGGGGGGAGCGCTCGGGGGGTTACTCCAGGGGTTGGAGGCAGGCCAGGCTTGCGGGGGCTGGCCGGGCTGCTGAACGGGTTTCGTGGTGCCCAAGGCGGCGTTCTTGGCAGGGGAGTTGTCGGGGAGGGCATCCGCCAGCTTGGAAAGAGGAAAAAAACAAAGCGAGACGCCAATGAGACTCCATCACAGCTAAGCGCTACTTCAGTTTTACACGTATCTATTTCCTCAACTACTGCTGAGCCAGACAAAGATGTCAGCCACCGGGGGGTACTGATTTGCGAGCACAAGCAAAGTACACGATCCAAGCCAAAAGGGGGCGTACAGCAACCTGACAACCAGAATACACCCAACTCTCTATGGTCATGACTACTTATCATAGCCTTGTAGACCCAAGAAGTTAGCTTGGACTCTCAAAAGCTTATACCAGTGGTGGCGAACCTATGGCACGGGTGCCAGAGGTGGCACTCAGAGCCCTCTCTGTGGGCACGAGTGCACAGAGTTCGTCATGAGATAATAGTGTAATTATTTCAGGGAGATTATTAGCATTAAACCTAAGACCTAGTTTTGGGGAAGCAGTGTAGGTAACCCTGTTAAGCACAGTTAAACCCTACTGATTTTCATGGGAAGAACTAAAGCACAATCCTTTACCTGGGAGTACGCTCGGTTGCTGGCAATGGGGCTTGCTTCTGAGTAAACCCTCCTAGGGTCGTGATTCACCTGTTCGAAGTGTTGCATAGTTGATTCAAAGCAAAGCCACCGACAACCACCAAGCTTACTCCTGAGTAACGCGCGCCTTGGAGCCAACCATTTTTTCTATACTAAAACCTCAGTATTCAGGTTTATTTATTTATTTATTTGATTTCCTAAACCGCTGTAGCCACTCCCCTAGGGGCTCAGGGTGGTGAACAACAATGATAAAACAACTTTAAAAAGTTAAATTGCCATGTTGGCACTTTGCGATAAATAAGTGGGTTTTGGGTTGCAGTTTGGGCACTCGGTCTCGAAAAGGTTCGCCATCACTGACTTATACCCTCAAGCAATGGTTCTTCTAAGCCAGGGGTGTCCAACTCTGGCCCTCCAGATGTTTGTAGATTAATGGTAGGGGCTGGTGGGAATTACACTTCACGAACATCTGAAGTCCTAGAGTTGTATACCCCTGCTCCAAGAAGAAGAAGAGTTTTGGATTTATATCCCCACTTTCTCTCTTGTAAGGAGACTCAAAGGGGCTGACAATCTCCTTGCCCTTCCCCCCACACAAACACCCTGTGAGGTGGGTGGGGCTGAGAGAGCTCCAAAGAACTGTGACTAGCCCAAGGTCACCCAGCTGGCATGCGTTGGAGTGCATAAGCTAACCTGGTTCACCAGATAAGCCTTCACAGCTCAAGTGGCAGAGCAGGGAATCAAACCTGGTCCCCCAGATTAGTGCACCAGTTCTTAACTGGCACAGCAGTCCAAAAACATTGAGTGGAACTGAGCTGCCTGGGATCGCTCCCCTGTTTGGTGGCTCCTTATCTGCGCAGCACCGATACAGTGGCCGCGCATGCGCACAGCTTACAAGGAACGTTGCCTCCAAGGTCCCTAAGGTGCTACTGGACTCTAGCCGTGCTCTTCTACTGTAAACAAACATGGCTACCCTCTGAAGCATAACAAAATTTGAAATCCATCCAGCCAAACACAGCCCACTAGCCCTGCATTATGGCATACTGAATTCTCGGCCAGGGCTGTGCCTTGGACTGCAGAAACAGGCTCTAAAGGGGTGTTTTCCACGGGCTGCCACCCATGGTAGGCGGCCAATGCTGTCAGAACATGTGTGAATGTTTAGATGAGCAAAATCTAAATGACAGCTGGACCCTCCTTTTAACAGGTGCCGTGTGCAGATTAGTACCGAGTGCACAGCTTGTACCGTGTGCAAACCTGATAAGGTGAGGGCACCTGATTGGTACCACTTTTGTACATAGTTAGAACAGACAGCAGAGTGAGGTGTGCCTGAAAACACCTGTGGTCTGGCGAAGCACTTTGTTAGTAGATAGCAATAAATAGAACTGCACTGGGGACTGTGTGTCTGTCAGTTCTTGTCTACATTGCGTCCTACAAGGTGGTCTACTCCAAGTAAATCCGCTGCTTCAACAGGTTATGGGCCCAGATTCTCACTCGTAACTGTTTGTGTTGCTGTGTGCTAAACAGCTGCAGTCCTGGGAGTTTCTACTTCGTATCTCCCACACATATGAAGCCGACAGCACCGCAGGCAACATCTGGACTGTTTTGATCACAGTTCCATGAATCAACCACAGTTTAGAAAGCTGTGTTTTTTTTGGCCGTTGGGTTGTACGACTTACCGAAAACTCGTCAGCAGCTGACATTTTCCTGTGGAAGAAAAAAAAAGTACACGATTCTTAATTTCAGAGCACAGCATTCATGGAAGCGGGATGAAATATTTTTACTAGAGTATCTTCAATCTGTTAGAATGTTTGGCATCTTCCTGTAAGTTCTTTGAGGGGTAAGATAGTAAAATGCGCCCTTTGGTTTGGTTCTGATAATGCAGGGCAGGGGAGCTGTTAATGGGTCACTTGGGGGTTACCGTCTCTGTCTGCATAGTATGGGGTAGCTTGGCATGCCCCATTGCTCCTACCCCTTCCTCATTCTCTCCTCCTTATCCTTATGTTGTATTGGTGGTGCTTTTTTCCGGCTTGATTATTGCGTAAGCTGGTTTGCTTGCTTGTGCATTTTCCACACGACTATTTTTTGTCTTCCTTTTTTGTCAAATATATTTTATAGCCTAACTTTTTATATCTGGAATCTTATTAAAGGATCATTCATTTTTAAAATAACTTTGTTGTGTTTTACTCTGCTAAAGAACTGGGTAATTTCAATTCTTCTATCACAATCAAGGAAAGTTTTTTCCTACGTTGCTTCACAGGGTTTCCCCATTTTTTAAACCCTGGGAGGCAATTCGGGTGAAAAAGATCCTAATATCAGCAATTTTCATGGAAGAGTGGAGTATTTCAAAATTTCAACCATGATTGAGAAGCACTAGGCAAACCCCCTCCCCCCCGGCACCCCCAAGGAAGGGGCACCCCTGTTAGCAGCAGAATTCTGCACGCACGCACGCACACACCTGGTGGGCCACTGCGAGTAGCAGAGAGCTGGACTAGATGGACTCTGGTCTGATCCAGCTGGCTTGTTCTTATGTTCTTATGAAGCAGGCAAACAAGCATGCTGTGTGTCATTTGCAATGACTACCATTCCTCAAACATTATTTCCTCCCCCACAGGCCCGCAATGCAGATTCTGACTCCAGGACACTTGGGGCCGAGTCACCACTCCTGAAGATTCGGATAAGGCCCAGCCAAAGAGGAAAGTAATTGCAATACTCTACTCTGAATTGGTCAGACCTCCCCTAGAGTACTGTGTTCAGTTCTGGGCACCGCAATTTAAGAAGGATATTGACAAGCTGGAACGTGTCCAGAGGAGGGCAACCAAAATGGTAAAAGGTCTGGAATCCATGCCCTACGAGGGGAGACTTAGGGAGCTGGGAATGTTTAGTCTGCAGAAGCAAAGGTTGTAGGGGGACATGATAACTATGTTTAAATAGTTGAAGGGATTCCATGTTGAAGAGGGAGCAAGCTTGTTTTCTGCAGCTCCAGAGACTAGGACACGGAGTAATGGATTCAAGGTGAAGGAAAAGAGATTCCACCAAAACATGAGGAAGAACTTTCTGACCGTCAGGGCTGTTCGACAGTGGAATTCACTGCCTCGGAGTGTGGTGGAGTCTCCTTCTTTGGAGGTTTTTAAAGAGAGTCTGGATGGCCATCTGTCAGGAGTGCTTTGATTGTGTGTTCCTGCATGGCACGGGGTTGGACTTGATGGTCCTTGGGGTCTCTTCCAACTCTATGATTCTAAGAACGATAACGTGGAGCCACAATATGACTGTGCTGAAGAAAAATCACACACACACACACACACACCACAAGGTTCCCTGTGCTGAATGGTGAACAGTTCAGCTACGCCATGCAGAGTGGGAAGGACCACAACTCACGGTACATTATCAGCTCAAATTAGGCTGAGAGAGTGACCCATGGCAGAATGGAGATGTGCATCTGGGTCTTCTGGATCCTAGCTTGATACTCTGGCCATTACAACCGCACTGGGAAGGTTCTCACAATACTAGAACCAGGGGACATTCATTAAAAATGCTGGGGGGAAGAATTAGGACTAATAAAAGGAAACACTTCTTCACGCAACGTGTGATTGTTGTTTGGAATATGCTGCCACAGGAGGTGGTGATGGCCACTAACCTGGATAGCTTTAAAAGGGGCTTGGACAGATTTATGGAGGAGAAGTCGATTTATGGCTCCCAATCTTGATCCTCCTTGATCTGAGGTTGCAAATGCCTTAGCAGACCAGGTGCTCGGGAGCAGCAGCAGCAGCAGAAGGCCATTGCTTTCACATCCTGCATGTGAGCTCCCAAAAGCACCTGGTGGGCCACTGCGAGTAGCAGAGTGCTGGACTAGATGGACTCTGGTCTGATCCTGCTGGCTTGTTCTTATGTTCTTATGTCTGTCATTGGCTCATTTGCCAGGGATTTCTTCCCCTAGACCAGTGGTGGCGAACCTTTGGCACTCCAGATGTTATGGACTACAATTCCCATCAGCCCCTTCCAGCATGGCCAATTGGCCATGCTGGAAGGGGCTGATGGGAATTGTAGTCCATAACATCTGGAGTGCCAAAGGTTCAGCCACCTACAGCCCTAGACCTCCGGTAAAACAACGCCGCCTGTTTCAATACCTGCCCAGGCTTATCAAAGCTCGTACAGATTATGCAGCACATGTTGTCTTCGCTGGTGATCGCCTTCAGCTTCCCGCCCAGTCTTTATCGCTTGCAAGATCGGGATCCGCCCACAAGGAAACAGGCAACAAGCCACACTCTAGTGCTGGAGAGTACCGTGAAGTCATATTGACTTATGGCAACCCCACAGGGTTACGGTAACAAAGATGTAGGCAACGTCTGATTAAGCACTAACACATTAAACACGTCACCCACTAGGCAGCCAATTTAGGTTTGGTATTTCTTATATATTAAGGAATAATGCTCATCACATACAATTGTAATCATATATCTATCTCATATCAGCAGAATTTCATCATTCACTGTTGTATCATCACAAATTCCAGGTTCCATGGGCAAATTGGCACCGATGAAGGCACCGAAGAGCGCAATTTCGCGCGATGCGTTCCTGCCAGCAATGAATTGAAGACCGCAATATTTATGAATGAACTTTTGTGATCAACTGCAAGAACCTGGGATTTGAATGGATGTGGAAACACCTTTGAAGGGACGGTTTATGTTTAGATTATTGAATAGAAAAAGAGAAAAATAATTCCTGTGATGATACAACAGTGATATGATGAAATTCTGTTGATATGAGATAGATATATGATGACAATTGTATGTGATGAGCATTGTTCCTTAATATATAAGGAATACCAAACCTAAATTGGCTGCCTAGTGGGTGACGTGTTTAATGTGTTAGAACCCCAGAGGGTTTTCAAGAGGGATTCAGAGGTGCTAAGTCACTGTGGGCTGAGTTTGGAGAGAACTGTGACTGGCCCAGGGATCCCCAGCAGGCTTCACATGAAGGAGTGGGGAATCGAACCCAGTTTTCCAGATTAGAGCCCACTGTTCTTAATCACTACACCATGCTGACTCCTTAAGCCACACACACCTGGTAAATCCCTTCATCCCAAGAATCTCTATAAAAAGTTTGTCCTCACAAGCCCTTGAACTCGGGTACCATAACTTATTAATCTCAAACCACATGGGACACTCAAAACAAGATTTGCTTCTACTGCCTTGTTCTTTATTCTGTTCTTTTAAAGGTTATTCTTCTTTTTTTAAGAGACATTTTTCTCTCTTTCTCACAATACTAGAACCAGGGGGCATACACTGAAAATGCTGGGGGGAAGAATTAGGACTAATAAAAGGAAACATTTCTTCACACAACGCGTGATTGGTGTTTGGAACATGCTGCCACAGGAGGTGGTGATGGCCGCTAACCTGGATAGCTTTAAAAGGGGCTTGGGCAGATTGATGGAGGAGAAGTCGATCTATGGCTCCCAATCTTGATCCTCCTTGATCTCAGATTGCAACAACGTCTTAGCAGACCAGGTTAACTGTAGAGCAGCAGCAGCAGGCCATGCGAAGGCACATTGCCTCACATCACTGCATGTGGCGGGCTCCCCAAAGGCACCTGAGAATGGAGGCTTTCACTGCGAATAGCAGAGTGCTGGACTAGATGGATTCTGGTCTGATCCAGCAGGCTCCTTTTTATGTTCTTATGTTCTACTGAATATAGATGTAAGATGTCTTTTAGATTAACTGTTTTGAGGGTACCGGAAGAAACATTTCAAGTAACGATTAACGCAGCCAGGACAAACAGCTGAGGGTGGGAGCGTCTGCCTAGCACTCTTTGAACTGCCTTTTGGAATGTTAAAATGTACTTCACAGCAGAGCATGATTTATTAGGGGCCTCCGCACAGCTGCGCGTTTGCAGGGATTTTATCAGTTGTTTCCAGGAACGAACACACTGGATTCGTCAACCCAGAAGAATGCTGACTATCAGCAGCCACGCCATTGGCCAACCCTGTTCAACGCTGCGTGCCTAAAAATAGAACAGCCACTGTTGTTCGGATAACCTCTGTAACAGAGCAGTCACACCCATCTCTTGAACAGGGCAGACTTTGAAACCACCTGTTGGCTAAGCAGAGGACGGGGCAAACAATGAGACCAGAGACACAAAGGTCTACCTGCTACACGTTGGTAGGTGACGGATGGGAAAGTGACAATTGTGGAAAAGCAAAGCTATAACTGCAACATGTGGTTTGAAATCTGGTTCTCTAATCCTCTCCTTTACACTTCTGACTTCTTTTAGGGCAGGTCAAGTCTCAAGTCATGAGACATGAATCCTGACAAATAAGGAAAGGGGCAAAGGAACAGCAAGAAGAAGAAGAGGAGTTTGGATTTATATCCCCTCTTTCTCTCCTGAAGGAGACTCAAAGGGGCTTACAATCTCCTTGCCCTCCCCCCCTCACAACAAACACCCTGTGAGGTGGGTGGGGCTGAGAGAGCTCCAAGAAGCTGTGACTAGCCCAAGGTCACCCAGCTGGCATGTGTGGGAGTACACAGGCTAATCTGAATTCCCCAGACAAGCCTCCACAGCTCAGGCGGCAGAGCTGGGAATCAAACCCGGTTCCTCCAGATTAGATACACGCGCTCTTAACCTCCTACACCACTGCTGCTCCAAGAAGGTTAGTGGATGATACAAGCAACAGAATCAGTTTCTCACACAGGCTAATGCCGTGATAGATAATAAAATAAGAAACAAGATTCCACTACACAAAACCTAACCTGTTTTGCATATATCACGACTAAAAATGCTTAACCGTTTCCTTCATGGATAAACACGTGAAGTCTTCATACAGTAAAGTCTTTTACTAAAGTTGCAACATACCTTTCAAAATACACTGTTTCAAATAAAGATACTTCTCTATTGACTTCGCGGATTGACACACAAAGACTTCATACAACTTTGGATTTAAGTGCAAGATTAGAAAAAGGTTTCATTGCGTAAGGACTTTAGGTATTTATCCATGAAGGTGATAGTTAAGCATACAGACAGACAAACAGCCAGACAATTTTTATTTAAGACTCTTAGGGAGCTGCAGATTCTTAGTCTGGAGAAGTGAAGGTTAAGGGGAGACATGTTTAGATGTTTGAAGGGATGTCATGTTGGTGAGGGAGCAAGCTTGTTTTCTGCTGCTCCAGAGACTAGGTAGGACCAGGAGAAATGGATCCAGGAAAAGAGATTCCACCTAAACATTAGGAAGAACTTTCTGACCCTCAGGGTTGTTCGACAATGGAATTCACTGCCTCGGGGAGTGGTGGATTCTCCTTCTTTGGAGGTTTTTAAAGAGAGGCTGGATGAGCATATGTCGGGAGTCCTTTGAGTGTATGTTCCTGCATGGCAAGGGGTTGGACTTGTTGGCCTTTGGGGTCTCTTCCACCTCTATGATTCTTTATATTTATACACACACACACATTCATACATACAATACAGGTTTTGTACCATCTTACTTATTATTTTCATAGACTTTTGTATCACTCCCCTTTCTATTATTTTCATGATATACAAGAAAGCTAGTTTTTCTATTTTAAAAAAGTTGTATTCCTGCCCTAGAGTTTGGGGTTGTTGTTTTTTGAGTTTTGGATTTATATCCCCCCTTTCTCTCCGGCAGGAGACTCAAAGGGGCTGACAATCTCCTTGCCCTTCCCCCCTCAAAACAAACACCCTGTGAGGTAGGTGGGGCTGAGAGAGCTCAGAAGAACTGTGACTAGGCCAAGGTCACCCAGCTGGCGTGTGTGGGAGTGTACAGGCTAATCTGAATTCCCCAGATAAGCCTCCACAGCTCAGGCGGCCGAGCTGGGAATCAAACCCAGTTCCTCCAGATTAGATACAAGAGCTCCTACGCCACTGCTGCTCTACCACACAGACATGGGATATGTGGGTTTGCCAACAGCTATCACATTCAATTTTCTTGCATGACTCCTCGTCGGCCTGGCTGTAGACGTGCTCGCTCCGTGGCATGAAGCAAGAACATATCACAAGGAAGCGAAATGTCCTGCTTCAGTGGGCGAGTCTTCAGGAGAACGTGTTGCCTCACCCACCTACGCATCATTGCTACATCAGGGGGCGGCACAGACAGCCCACCTGCCCAGCGGTGAGCAGAACCTGGTCTCAAAATTGTCTCAGCGCTTCTGCCAGAATAGGGACTTGATGGCCTATTCGAAAAACTGTCTTGAGATTCATGAAGGTATTTTATTGGGATGCTGATCTACAGCTGTTGTTGTAACTACTATCCTGCAATTCCCTCAAACTGCTAACCAACTGAGAGTTGGAAGAGACCCCCAAGGGCCATGAAGTCCAACCCCCTGCAATGCAGGAACACACAATCAAAGCGCTCCCGACAGATGGCCATCCAGCCTCTCTTGAAAAACCTCCAAAGAAGGAGACTCCATCACCACACTCCCAGGGTAGGTGCATTCCACTTGGAGACCACTGGCAAGACTGGGCTGTTTCCACGGTGCCTTTGGTGAGGCCCCGGCCTTGAGGATCTACAGCCTCCCACTCAGGCTGCCAGTTTTCCATCTTGGCAGGGCCTTGATTCCATCTTGGGCCCTGCCTTTCCCCTCCCAGCCTTTTTGATCGGGCGCCTGTCTTTAATTTTGCTTGCTCTTAACTTTGTTATTTAAATTTTAAGATATAGCTGCTGTGGAAATTTGTTTTAACGTGGTTAGTTTTAGTTATGTATTTTATGTGCTGTTATTGGAACAGCTGTATTGTGAACCGCCTCGAGCCCTTTGGGGGTGAGGCGGCCTATAAATCTAATTAATAATAATAATAATAATAATAATAATAATAATAATAATAATAATAATAATAATAATAATAATAATGCATTCCACTACTGTCAGAGCAGCCCCTGAAAGTGCCAGGGAAGTTTTCCCTGATGTTTGGTAAAGGACTCTTCTTTTCCTTCCTGCCCCTTAGAAGCCCGCGAGCTCCTGGATTCTCTGGTCTCTGGAGCAGCAGAAAACAAGCTTGCTCCCTCACCAACATGACATCCCTTCAGATATTTAATCATACCTATCGTGTCACCTCTTAACTTTTTCTTCACCAAACTAAACATCCGCAGCTCCCTAAGTCTCTCCTCGTAGGGCACGGACTCCAGACCTTTCACCATTTTGGTTGCCCTCCTCTGGACCTGTTGGGAGGGCTATTTTATGGCTTTATCCACTTTGAACACAATAATCACACTAGAGACCAGAACAGCCACACTTGGGAATCCATGCATTTTCCAGCCTCACAACAGCTAGAAACACCTACCGACCATCAAGAGGTGTTCTTGTTAAAAATCCTATTTTCCCCCTCTCATTAAGCTAATTGGCTGGCTGTTGAAATCCCACTTGACTTTGCTACATCACACGGCTCAATTACTCCAGTTCCTCTGTGGCATAAATTGTTTCGGTCTTGGCAATCGTTTAGCATCATTTCGCTAAACAGCCCTTCTAATCAACTGTCATCAAAAGCACAGCTTTAAGCACTTTGTTAAACATGACCGACCAACTCCTTTTAGATGGAAGAAATCACCCTATCAGAATGGGAAAATGTGCATATTCATAGAGTGATGATAATGTCACATTCCTGAACCAGGAATTGGACAATCAGGCGACATTCTGTGGATAAAAACATACCCACGTGCACGGAAGTGATGGTGACCGGAGAACTGCATTGCTGGTTAACATGCACAACTCCACATATAATTTTTTTTTAATGAAAAGACAACCTATCATTTAGTTGGAAGCTCAGAAGAAGAATCCAGTCTCTCTGAAATCTCAGAGTCCTGAGGCTCAGGAGTGCATTCAAAACATTTGTGAAAGAATGGCTTATTTAAATAATTCCAGGAGCAGGATTTTACCTGTTGGGTCAGTTAACAGAATCACAGAATTAGAAGGGGGCCATGCAGGCTATATAGTTCAACCCCCTGTTCAATTCAACCCCCTGTTCAATTTGTCCCTAGAGCCGTGGTGGCGAACCTTTGGCACTCCAGATGTTATGGACTACAATACCCATCTCAGTCTCCCTACTGGCATGGCCCAGTGGGTCGTGCTGTGTGGGGGCTGATGAGGCTCTAATCCATAACATCTGGAGATATAAGAACCACTACTAGACCAAACATTGTTGGAACATGTGCTTAGATGGGACTGATCTGTTGACAGTTGGACCTCCCTCCTGCTAGATTACGTGTGTAAATCAGTGCAGTGTGCATAACCAAGTAGCGATGTGCAAAGGGCAGTATGGCATGGGCATCAGTTGGCACCTGGTTTGTATATTAGTGGGCACAGTCCACTCAGTCGGAAGGAGCTTGGAAACAGCTAACTGTGTCTGGCTGAACACTTTTGGTGGTGGTGCTCTAGCAAATAGCGGATCCCGAGCGGTGACTGTGGCTATCTTACGGTTCTTGTTTGCCTTACCTCAAGGTGTCCTACTCTGCGTGGCAGCCCGTAGCCCGACAGGTTATGGGTACAGGTGCTTGCGCTTGCAAAGAGTAGCTGTTTTGTTACTGTGTGTCGAGAAACAGTTCCCGGCATACTGCACCATGGCTGCTTCTTTTGCGGTTTTGCCTTTCGAGCGTGACAGAGCACAACTATGTGACCTGGTGTTTGAAGATGAAAGCCTATCTTCTGCGTGAGGAGATTTGTGGACTTTGTGTCAGCTCCCTTACCAGCGCAGCCCTCCAGCGTTGGAGATATTAAGAGCACGAAGGAAGCCCGGGCAAAGAGCATCCATCATCTTGGCGGTAGAAAGCTCCCAACTGCTCTACATCAAAAGATTTTGAAGCGTCTGCCGCCGGAATGCTGGAACTTACTCAGAAGCGTCTACCAGCATTAGGTCTGTTGGGTAGAAAGTCTTACTAACAAGACGGTTACATCACATCTCGGAGACTCTGGACGGGTGACTCCGTCTCTGAGCACCTACAGAAAATCACGAGCGTTATTTTCTGAGCTGGCTTCGATCGTGGTCTGCTTTATGAGGACTCATAAAAGCCTACCTGCGGTTTAAATGCAGCTGGGCGATTACGTTGGGAAGTCGTTGGTCAGCAGCCTCAACGGGCAGTTCGAGGATGCCCGCGCAACTCTGGACTACGTCTCACCTGAAAGTTGCTGAACTTCACGGCGACAGAGAGGAATTCCAGAAGAAGCGTTGCCGAGTACTCAGAGGAAACAACTCCTACAGGGGTTTGCGTCCGTCGTGCCTGCTGTTTGTCGCGACCAGAAGCGTTGCTACCCGGTTAATGGAGCTCCTGGCCCTTAGCAAAACATGCGTGAAAGTGCTGTGGACCGTGAGCCCAAACAGAGACAGAAAGAAGGAGTCCTGGGGAGAGGGACTCTGCCTCTTCTTACGTCTGCTTTTTTTGGTTCACCGATGCACTGCACGGACAGAGATGGAACTTGGCTCATTGACTCTACCTGTTCTATGCACATGCATTGAACCCGTGAGCATTTGCCCACAGAGGATCTCATTACCAGACATCAAACGATGTGTGTTTGTAAGCGGGACTCAAGCCTCTGTGGAGAAGCAAGGGAACAGCTGCGTGCCTGCTTTGCAAGGACACATTAAAAATGAAATCGCTTTATAAGCCTGTTTGATTTCTGTTTTGCTCAGGCGATCGCTAAAATGGCGACAGATGGGTATGTTGTTACTTTGCTTGATCAAACATGTACAATATCTAAAAATGAAGTTGGTATTGTGTGCGCCAAAGGAAATTGTTAAATGGCTTGTATTATTTAGAACACAGTGATAATGGTACACAATCTGTATGTCTGAGAAAGGTAACAAATGTCAGTGTCTAATGTTCCATCCTCATGATAGTAAATTTCCCATTTAGTACCCATGCATTGTGTGTTTGGACACATGAACTTCAGAGCACTAGCCAACCCTAGTAAAGGTTAATGGCGGTCTGAGAAGGTAAAATCCTGCAAAAGTTTTGGAGTGCTCTGTGTGTGGCAGAGACAAAGTGGTATTATCCTTCAACTACCAGAAACACCAGAAGAGTCTACATCCGTCCTCAACTGGTCCCATATGGATCTTACAGGACCGTTCCAACTCCAGTCAGGAAAAGCGAAGTACCTATATCAGTTCTATTAATTGTGATTTTGAAGTAGAGTGCACGTTACTCCTTTTCCTAAAGTCGAAGGCAGGAGGCATTTCCAAAGTTCAAGAACTGGAGTGGAAATGAAGTAGAGAAGAACTGGGTCAGAAAGGTGACAGCGTTGCAATGAATGGACAGGGGGGGAGAATCAGACAGGTAGTCAATTTCAGTCTTGGCGGCAAGGAAAGAAGAATCAACACCATAAAACTAGTCCTTCCTCCGGAGCTCCTTGAAGAAGCAGTATTATGGAAAAGAAAAATAGCCGTATAAAATGAAAGAAAGCATGCTGTTAGATGCTGATTTGCCCAGAATACTTCTGGGCAGAAGCAATAAATGCAACCACATATGTGCTGAATAGAATGGTCTTCTGTAGTAAAACAAACCCCGTTTTCCTGCTGTATGGGAAAAAAATCCTGACTTATCAGCATGAACGGGATTTTTTGGCAGTAAAGGCTCATGTGTTGGTGCCACCACAGCAGAGACAGACAGGTGACCCCTGAAGTGGCAAAACTCTGACAACTGTTGGCTTTAGACCACTGTGAAAAGGTTTTCGTTTCTTACATCATGTTTAAAGGCCGGGTTGTCATCTCCCAGTGCTAATTTTGTTAAACGCATGCGAACTGGGAGAAATCCTCAAACACAGAGGTGTTACTGTCCATTACTGAGCCTGAAACAGTTAATGGACAGCAGAGCTTTATGCCAGCTACTGTTATTTCAAGGTCAGCGCTCAGAAGAGTGTGAAAGCGTCCGAGAAATAAACAAACTGTCTCCTCTAGTGAAGAGTCAGAAGGGAGGAGGTGGAGCGAACTATCCCAACACATCCAAAGAAGGATAAACAAAGAGTACCACCCTGACGGTCTGGTCTAGTCCAGAATGTTTATGTGTGTCGAACTTCATGTTTTTTGAACCGTCCTCCTATGCAGAGATTTTATCTCTTCTACACTGAAGAAGAGAGAAGTGGGAGGAAGCTATGGAAGTTACTTAATTACCTGATTAAACAAAAAATGTGGTGTTGTAAAGGTAACTGCACCCGAAGCAAAATGTAATCGGTTCTAAGTGGGTATTTAAAGAAGAAAACTTGTTGCCCGATAATAGGCTGATTTATAAGGCAAAAGAATTGTTGCTTTCGGGGCTTTGCTAGGAAAAAAACGGAGGAGAAGGGTATTCTCTCCACAACCAGACCAGAGTCTTTACAGTCTGTCCTTGCTCTAGCGAGTAAATATGGCATGAGTTCACGCCATTTTGATTTTCAATATTACTTACATTAATGCTCCACTAAAGGCAAAAATGTCTATGTAAAGCCACCTGCCATACTTTCTGGATATGAAGCTGATGACCCAAACATGGTTTACATAAGCTGCAGCGTTCCCTGTGACCTGATTCAATCTAGGAGGAGAACTTTGGTACTGCTGCTTAGATTACAAAACTGAAAAGTGTAAGGTTTCCATCATTGCCTCTGCTGAAATACCTATGTATGTATGTAAGAGGTCAGAAGCATCAGACAGAGAAATCATACTGAGGTGTATGTTGATGACATTTTGTGTATGTACTAAGACTTGACCAGCAGGCAGAAAACATCTACAAAAGAACTCAGTGAAACCTTGCTTTGTGGTGAAAGATCACAAGATGAAATAACCCACTACACAGAGCATGGAGCATTAAACAAGTAACAAAACAAGGCTTCCTTCATGTGCCAGAAAGAGAAATAGAAGCCATAGTCAAAAGAAAGCAGAGTTAGATCATGGGAGAACTGCTACGACACCAATGACTGTAGAGTTTTTTGTAAAGGATCTGATACAGAACTGTGTAGTGATCCAGAACTATACAGGTCTCTATTAGGAAAGCTTTACTTCATATGTCCATGTGAAACTGAATGGCGACCAGACCTGGCTTTTGCATTAAGCATGCTAAGCCGACATGCTGCTAAATAGCGCAGCATGACTGGATGGAATCTGACACGTGTGATATACGATATCTGAATGGCACTGCACAGACTTGGATTACTGAATTAAAACAGAGAAACAGAATGGCCGATGTTTTTGTGCAACCAACAGATAGCTCTTTTGCTGGCCGGTTGAGAACCAAGAAGAGTCATGCACAGGGTTTGTAGTGACTTATGCCAATGTACCAGTATCCTGGCAGTCCCACAGACAGACCTCCAGTTAGTCTCTCAACTGCGGGGAGGGCTGGGTTCTGTGCCATCTCTGAGCATGCCTGACGAACTTGAGTCTGGTTGAAAGCATTGTTGTCAGGATTAGAGCAGTGCAACAATAATCCGATGTTGGAAGGGATTCACAAGACTGACCATTCATCTAGCAGAGACAGAGAATCTAAAGGCTAGAACCAGAATTACATAGGCGTGAAATATGAACAGATGCGAGAACTTGTACAATGTGGGTTCATTAGGCTGCGGTATGTGGATTCAAAGTCAGATGTAGCAACTGGCATGCCAACCAGAAAGCCTACTACTAAAGAAAAGTATGTACATTTATGTGAGCAACTGAGAATGTACTGTCTGTATCAATGTGGCAACAAAGAGATGTAAATATGTAATGTCTGTCCAAACCCGATCATGGAAGGGTGGGCAGGTACGTAATATTACTTAGATGGGACATGATCTATTTGACAGTTTGGACACTCCCCTCCTACTAGTGCGATTAATAATAAATCAGTGCAATTATTTCGCATAACCAAATAGCGTGTGCAAAGACTGATATGGCATGGGCGTAGGATTGGCACCTGGTTTGTGTATCAGTAGCCACAGTCCACTCCAGTGGAAGAAGCTTGGAAACAGCTGTGTCTGGCCGAGACACTTTGGTGGTGGTTAGCAAATAAAAGCGGATCCTGAGCGGTGACTGTGTGTCTTGCGGTTCTTGTTTGCGCTACACCCCTGCCAAAGGTTTGCTTAACACTCACGTGCTTGCCGCTTGCCCAAATAGAGCATCCTGGATAGATGTTTGTCCAGGTCTCTCTTCCAAATTAGAACTCCCTCACAAACGGTCCCCTGACATCCTATGATTTCACTTCTAACTTTTGTCTAGGTATGGGTTGTACAACAAGCACTTGCCTTTCTCCCTACAGCAAAGGGGACCAAAGAGTCAGTATGGTACAGTGACAAAGAGCAGCGGACTCTAATCCGGAAAACTGGGTTTGATTCCTTGTTCTTCCACACGAGTGGCAGACTCTCATCTGGGGAACAGGGTTTGATTCCACTCCTCCAAATGAAGCCTGTTGACTGATTTTGAGACAGTCGCACTTCTCTCAGGACTCTCTCAGCTGCACCTGACTCCAAAGGTGCACAAGATTTTAAGTTGCGTTTGAGACTCCATAAAGGTAGGGAAAAGCAGAGTATAAAAACCAATTATTCTCCTTCTATTCTCTCTCTCCCTCACTAGTACATTCTTGCTGGTATTGACAAACTGGAACGGGTCCAGAGGAGGACAACCAAAATGGTGGAAGGTCTGGAATCCATGCCCTATGAAGAGAGACTTAGGGAGCTGGGGATGTCTACTTTGGTGAAGAGAAGGTTAAGAGGTGACATAATAGCCATATTTAGATATCTGAAGGGATGTCATGGTGAGGGAGCAAGCTTGTTTTCTGCTGCTCCAGAGACTAGGACCAGGAGTCATGGGTTCAAGGTGAAGGGAAAGAGATTCCACCTAAATATTAGGAAGAACTTTCTGGCAGTCAGGGCTGTTCGTCATTGGAATGCACTACCTCAGAGAGTGGTGGAGTGTCCTTCTTCAGAGGTTTTTAAAGAGAGGCTGGATGGCCATTTAACAGTTTTGATTGGGTGTTCCTGCCTGGCAGGGGGTTGGACTTGGGGGTCTCTTCCAACTCTATGATTCTCTCAAACACATCACCCTATAATCCAAATCTGATATTATTTCTATAACTCAGTCATTCCCCAATATTTGAAATGGAAGGCACAGAGGTGGGTTTTCCCCTGAACTAAAATCAGACTTCTCACCCACACGCTGAAAAAGATGCATATTTCTCAGTCTACAATACTCGCTACCTATCTATCCCTCTCCAGAATCGGGTCTGTCCACTCTGTAAAAACCAAGTGGAGACTCTTGCTCACATTATACTTGACTGTCCGAGATATGTGGGTATTAGGAATTTCTCTCCTGGGCGGGTCTTAGACAAATCTGAAAGAGACTCTGACAACTCTGTTGTGGAGCTTTTGTTAAATAACACGGAGGCCATGCTCTTGGAAAAAGTAGCAAAATTTCTTTTACAAGTGACAGAATTTTCTAAGTAGCGTCCAATGCTAGATACAGTTTATCTGTCTGTGTTCTGAATGTACTTTTGATTTGTACTTCAGAAATGTCTGTAATGCTCTGGAGCTTATTTTGATATGCCTAATAAAGGTTGTTGTATTGTAAGTATCACTGCAAGGGAGCAAAGTTAGTTTTGCCTCCAAGTTGTTTAATATTGGCCCTGGCCTCCAGCCAGAAATCAGAGTTCAAAAATAGCATCTTATTTTTGGAGACTGCGGACGTTCCAAAGCTCTCCCAGACTGCACCCCCAGCAAGGATTGCATCTGGGCATCATAACACACTTCTGTTTCCTTTCTCCTGGCAACACCACTGATATAAACTGGGATGCACATTGCAAGGGTCAGGGCTTGCCTTTTAAGGAACAAAGACGAGGAGCCACATGGGATACCAGCCTGAAAGCATTTGAGGACCCGTCGGCGGTTCACAGTTACTACGGCACAGAAGATGTCTGAGGCCTGGATTTCAAGGCAGAACTGCTGACCTTCAGCTGGGCCAAAAATTGGCATGCATTACTACAGACCATTAAGACTCATCAGAACAATGTTTATTCAAGATGAACAAAGTAAATAACACATTAGGATGTTGTGGATTTTCCGGGTTGTATGGCCGTTTTCCAGTAGTATTTCTATAACTCAGTAATTGTATGGCCATTTTCCAGTAGTATTTTCTCCTGACGTGTTGCCTGCATGTGTGCTGGCATCTTCCGCAAAACATCAGGAGAAAATACCACTGGAACACGGCCATACAACCCGGAAAACCACACAACATCCTAGTCAGTGGTTGGATTAAAATAATTTAACAACTGGTTCCGGGGGTGGGAATTCAAATAATTTAACAACTGATTGTATACAAGCACCATTTTAACAACCGGTTCTGCTGAAGTGGTGTGAACCTGCTGAATCCCACCACTGATCCTAGTGATTCTGGGCGTAAAAGCTTTTGACAATACATTAAATAACACATTTTTGCATTACTGTAAATGTAAGTATACTGTGTGTTGCTTCTTTAAATTGTTTCTTTCTGTAGTCTGCTTGAACACACGTTCAGACTGACAATAATGTAAAAGTGTATCATTTACTTTGATAATTTTGCAACTTGAATAAACACCGTTCTGATGAATAATAACGGGCGGTGGAAATGCATGCCAATTTTTGCACAGCCTCGTTAATGTGGCATTTATGCTTTCAGTTGTGCCTCTGTCCCCGTTTTTCCCCCTTAACCTCCAGGTGGGGGCTGGAGCTCTCAGGAAAACGACAGTCCTCCAGACCAGAGACCAGTTCTCCTGGCAGCGCCAGAGAGCAAACTCTATGGCATGATGTGGCCACGATCCAGGGGGCGACATGAAATCTGCAATTGCTCCTGATCTCCAGCCTATAGAAGTTCGTTCCCTATGGAGGAAATGGCTGCTTTGGAGGTGGGACAGACGCCTCTCCCCAAATCCACCCCCCCTCCCCAGGCACTGGCCCCAAATCTCCAGGAATGGACCAGACTGGAGTTGGCAACCCGGTCCTTCCACTGTCCCCGTCTCCAAGATGCTGCGGGAGCCTCTGGGAAGGGGGCCGCCGCCACCAAGGCCCGGCCGAGTCCTCCCCCACAGCCGCCTCCCTTCTCACCTGGAGTCGCGCCGAACGGGCCCTCCGACAGCAACCCCGGCCGCTCCTGTTTCCTCTCAGCCCGAGCGGAAGCGGAAGCTGGCCTGCAAAGGGCGCGCTCTAAAGGTCTCGCGTCACGTGACGCCGACTCGCCCCAGATCACGTGGCTCGAGGCGCGCGCCGCCGCCCTCTCAGCTTTGCCCTTTGGTCCGCCCACCTGCGCGAGGGCGCGGTCACGTGACGACGGCGAGCGCCTGAGGCGTCCCGCGCTGGGAAGGAGGCGCTTCCACAGCGGCCCCTGCTGGTCGGAGGCGGGCGGTGCCGGTGGATGCCTAACGCTGGATTCTATCCAGAAGAGATTTTCTTCTAGCAAGAGCGACCTTGGGGGGCGGGTGTCCTCAACCTTGTTCCCCCCCCAGGCTCCACCCCCAAAGTGATCATACCCTGGAATGAATGCCATTAGTATTTAATTAATATTGCATTTAATTATATTGCATTTAGTATGCAATATTTAATATGGATTATTAATCTAAGCCTAATATCATTTATTCAAGCTGCTGCGTTTATTCAAACTGCTTTAAAAGCAGGGTATCAGTACTTTTATTTGTTTATATTTTTATACCTCCACTGTCCTGCCAGAATCAGGGCGGTTTCCAACATTTAAATATAAAGCAAATTCAGTTGGACAAATACCATAAAATAAAACACAAAGTGAAAAACAATGTATTGTTTGTTTGTATTGTCGAAGGCTTTCACGGCCGGAATCACTTGGGTGCTGTGTGGTTTCCGGGCTGTATGGCCGTGTTCTAGCAGCATTCTCTCCTGACGTTTCGCCTGCATCTGTGGCTGGCATCTTCAGAGGATCATTCGATCCTCTGAAGATGCCGATCCTCTGAAGATGCCAGCCACAGATGCAGGCGAAAGCGTCAGGAGAGAATGCTGCTAGAACAAGTATACAGCCCGGAAACCACACAGCACCCTATTGTTTGTTTGTTTGTTTGTTTATTACTTTAGATTTCGTAGACCGCCTCATCCCCGACTTATATACTTATATGTCTAAACATATTGCGGGCATTGTTATGTTATGTATTAATTGCTGCATTTTAATTTATATTATTTAGAGGTTAACTTATATTTGATTTTTATGTTTATCTGTATTTGAATGTTATGTTGTTCACCGCCCAGAGCCCTTCGGGGGTTGGGTGGTATATAAGTTGAAAAAATAAATAAACTCTGTTAACGTCAAAAAAAATCCAGCTCCCGCTGAGGTTAATTATTTTATTTTATTGAATTTAGTACCCTGCTCTTCCCAGCCAGGGCTGGGCTGAACAAAACAGAAAGCGAACAAAACAGAAAGAAAGAGGAAGGAAGGAAGGCGGAAATTAATTAATGTGCTACTGGACTTCTGCTTTACACTCCATTAGGAGCCTATCTGAAGCTGACCTGGATTTCACACAGACGAGCAATGGCATTTATTGCTAGGGCAGAATTCCATCCCTTTAAAAAAAAAAATTGGTCAAATAATTCCACACCAAATTTGATTTGCCAACCTCCAAGTGGGGTCTGGGGATTTCCCGGAATTACTGATGGATTTCCTAGGTTGGGCTGCCAGGCAGAGTTATCAAGTTACAGCAGGGGGCTGAGTCTTGTCTGAGAGTCTGTAAAGCAATTTCAGTCCAGTTCAAGGGTCAGAATGCACAGAATTAACTAGTCAGAGGACGCATTGCAGCAGCCCCGTGCTTTGTTGAGTCTGGGCCAGTACACTCTATGAATAAGACCATATTAGGCTTAATCCTTCATCCTTTCTTTCTTCCTTCCTTCCTTCCTTCCTTCCTTCCTTCCTTCCTTCCTTCCTTCCTTCCTTCCTTCCTTCCTTCCTTCCTTCCTTCCTTCCTTCCTTCCTTCCTTCTGCTGCCTTTCCTGGTGGTCCGCAACATTTCTATAATTGGCTCCCAGTTGAGTTCCGAATCACTCATAAGGTATGGGTGCTTACCTTTAAGGCCTTACGCGGCCTGGGACCTTTGTACCTTTGGGACCGTCTTACCCCATATGTCCCTGCACGGCCTCTACGTTTGTCGGAGGCCAACTTGCTGGTGGTCCCTGGCCCCTCGATGATGTGGCTGGCCTCTACCCAGGCCAGGGCCTTTACAGCCCTGGCCCCTGCCTGGTGGAACACCTTACCACCAACTATCCGGGCCCTCGCGGGATCTTGGAAGAGTTCGCGGGAGGCCTGTCATAGACGGAAGTGTTCCACTGGGCTTTGGGGCGGCCGCTGATGAGCACCCCATTCCCCCCCCCCTTTCCTTTCCCTTTACACTCTGGGTCTTAATACTTATGGGGGCCCTCCGGCTCTCTTATCTTGTTTCCTTCAGGAATTGGGTTTATGAAGTTTTATGCTGGGCCATGCTTCGTAATTTTGCTAATTTGCTGTTTTAATGGGGTTTTAATGTAATTGTTGTTTTATTGTGCTGTTCACCGCCCAGAGCCCTTCGGGGGAGGGGCGGTATATAAAATTAATTAACTATAAATAAATAAATAAAAATAATACACGATCAAACCATTTAAAACATAATCAATATAAACAATATAAACATTTAAAAACAATATATTATACACATAACAACACAGCACAAGTGTCTGGAATTCATCTCTGAATATCGAGTCCTTCCCAAGGACCTAGGATATTAGAGGTATTTGCGTAGAATGTGTGCAGTTCCTAGAAGTGCTGCTTTCTGCAGCATGTGGACTGATGTTCTGTCCAAGTTTAGGCTTTCCAGATGTTTTTCAAGATTTCTTGGGATTCCTCCTAGAGCACCGACTACTAGTGGGATTACTGTTGTTCTTTTCTGCCACAATCGTTCAACTTCAATTTGTAGGTCCTTGTATTTTGTGATCTTTTCCAGCTCTTTGTCCTCTACCCTGCTGTCAACTGGCACAGCAACATCTATGATCCAAACATGTTTTTTCTCTATCACTGTTATGTCTGGGGTGTTGTGTGCCAGGAGTCTGTCTGTTTGTATTCTAAAGTCCCAGAGTATTTTTGCTTCTTCATTTTCTGTGGTCTTCTCTGGCTTGTGCTCGTACCAGGTCTTGCTACAGGGGCAGAGCCGTGCACTTTTGCAAAGGGTTCCAGTGCTACCATTTGCCTGCTAGCCTATTAGTGGCCGTTCAGAGATAGTCAGTTTTGGGCTATTTTCTTCACAACAGCCAGATGATGTTGCTCCACAGTTTCATCACCCTCTTTGCAGAGACGGCACTTTGGGTCATTGTAAGCCTTTTCGATTCGTGTCTTTATTGCATTTTTCCGTAATGCTTTGCTCCTGGAGCAGCAAAAATCAGGCCTTCAGTTTCCTTCTTTAGAGTTCCCCTTCCTGAGGAGCCACTCCCATGTTTTTTCTTGCTGTCAACCTTCCCTTCAATGTTCTTAGAAGTTACTTGCCCATGGAGTGGCTTGTTTAGCCACTGCTATCGCTTTCGTGTCAATTGTTTTAAACTGTTGGACTCTATACTGTCTTTTTTGATTCTTTGGCTTTCCAGCATCTCAGCCTTGTGGACTTCTTTCAATGCTGGCCAGCTCTTGACTTTCTTGGATGTTATTCTTTTCAGGCCTCTTTTCTCTTCCCTCTACTGATTTGCTTGATGTGGAGCAGTCCTCTTCCCCTCCTTCTGACCTTGCTAGGGTGAGAGATCTGTCTACATCACTTCTTGGATGCAGTGCTTTCGATTGATGGTCATAATTTTTCCTTGTTTTTTTCTGTCAGGATGTCCAATTCGGCTTGTGTCCAGTTAATTATGCCAGCAGTGTAGCGCATTACTACTGAGGCACCGTAAGAATGATTAATTACCTTTATTGTATTTCACTCCGATTTAACTTTGATTTCAAAATTTTTCTTACCCTTCTAAGATATTCCTTCCTAATTGCGCCTTTGACTTCTGCATGCTTGATGTTCTCTGCTTGCAGTATCCCCAAGTATTTGCAGCTTTTCATTCACTGGTAAGCTGCTTTTATTTCTATGTCATTTACTGGCATATTCACACGCTGCTTCGCATGTTGCAAAGTTTACCTTTACTGAGTTCAAAGTTGCACACTTGTCCAGTCAAAATCCCATTGCAAATGTCAGTGCTAAAGGAACTCTCACTGTGTTCAGTAGTTTGACTCAATCTCTGCTTTTTGATTTTCCCATAGAGCTTTAAGGTCATCCATGTATAGAAGGTGTGAAATTTTTGTGAGTTTCTTGCTGTCCTGATATCCTTGACCTGTTTTCTTCGCAGAGATTATAGAGGAAGGCCCGGAATCATATGGCAATGAAGTGAAGAGTAGTGGGGACAAGGGAGTCTCCTTGGAATATTCCTTCAGGATTGTTGATTTCCCCTATTCCTGCTCCATTGACTATTAATTCTGTTTTCCAAGTGTGCATTGCATTCTTGACCAATTTCTTGATGTTTTCACTGACTCCATTATCTCCAGGCAATGAAGTATCCAACTGTGTGGCAGTGAATCAAATGCTTTCCTGTAATCAATCCAAGCTACATGCAAGTTGGTTTTCTTCTTTGCAATTCTCAAGGATCATTTTATCTATGAGCAGTTGATCTTTTGTTCCCCTATTGTTTCGTTTGTTTCCTTTTTTTTTGTTCTGGGGGCAGCAAGTTCTTTCCTTGCAGGTGGTCTTGTATTGCATCAGCTAATATGCCAGTAAAAAGCTTAAAAGGAGTTGTTGGTAGGCAAGTTGGAATTGGCCTGTAATTGCTAGGGATTGCTCCCTTTTTCTTGGTCTTTCATTATCAGAAGCGTTTTCCCTGTTGTCATCCATTCTTCAATTTGGCCTGTTTGCAGCACCTGATTCAACTGTTGGGCAATTCTTTCATGCAAGAAGTTGGTCAGTTTCTTCAGCCAGAATCCATGTAGCCAGTTCATCACTGCCTGGGGCAGTCCAGTTCCTATCACCTTTTTTGCTCGTTTTTCCAACCATTTTTTAGTTGTTGTTATTACCAGGTTGTCCATGTTGTTTGCTGCTCAGTTCAGCCTCCACATCTTTGGCCCAACACTTGCATTTTGGTTTGTAGTTCTTTGGGCTGTCCCAAATGTTTCTCCAAGAACTCAATGGATTTTGTTCTCTGTCTGGCTCTCCTGTGTTTAAGTTTCACATCTCCACTTACATTCTGGTAGAATCGTTTCTGGTTGGAGTAGAAAAGTTGATTCTGCTTGAATTGAGCAACCCCCTTAGCTTCGAATCTTGCAATCTTCTTTGAAACTGCCACTATCTGTTGTTTTGACCACCTCTATTGCCTCATTGAGTTTTCCCTCTTGTCCAGGTGGTACCTCTTAACTAAGGTCTGCTTTGATTTTGTCATTTTTTCAGCTTCTTCTCCTTCATGTGCTTTTCAGTTTGCTGGCATCCGATGCGTTAGTTTGCTTTGATTTTTCTTCCCAGTCCTGATTTTTCCCACTTTGGAGTATCTATTTTCGGCCTTCTTTCTGGGTGATGAAGATCTTTACCCATAGCTCTTTAGCAGTAATCACTACTGCAGTGCTGTACATAAAGCTGGTTTGTTTCAATGCAGTGACATTGTTTGGATTCCAGCTTAATGACCTTGTTTGCATCCTTCAGTTGATTTGAGCAGATCGCCTTCCTTGGAACAATCTTCAATGGTAGCAATCTTGTGCGTTAAGTTTGTATTGCTCTCATGTGTTCTAGGATCTTCTGCATCAGTTCTTCTTGCTTTTTTGTCAATTGGGAACTTTGGGTTTGTTTGGGTTGGCTCCTTTGGAGGTGTGATGATTGTTGTTTCTTCCTCCTCTTCCTCCTCTGTCTCTTGCAATCCTTGAATTGTTGCCAATTTTTGTTGAATTTCTTTGAGTGTTCCCTGGGTATGTTTTTCAATACCATTGTGTTGTGGGGTCTGCTGGATTTCTGCTAGCTCTGGGGCACTAAGGACTTTGTTGCTTTCAATATATCGTCTTTGATCAGCAAAGTCTTTGCTCCAGTAATTTCTGTGTCTGGGTGAAGTTCTTTCCAGACTTGAGTACATTCGTTTGAGGTATCACCTCTCTTTTTTGATGGGTTTTGATTTGTAGTAGCAAATGCCATGAATTTCTCTATTCTCTGCACACGAATATTTTCGACGTTTGTTCAGTACTTCCAGTAGTCCTGCAGTCTTCAGCCCTGGTTGCTCAGCTGAAGATCCCTGAGTCCCTGTAACCAGCCCATTTTCCAGCCAGAAGTGCCCAGGTACTCCAGCACTAGGCAGCCGGTCACTTGTTGACCAGCGGCTGACGACCGATCCGGTATAAAGTTTCTTTTTCTTGTCTTCACCATGGTTTTGGGTTTTGGGCACATTTAGTCTGGCTTCTCATCAGAGGCCTCTCTGGTTTGGGTGGCCCTCCAGCACAGCCCTCTGACTCATTGGAGCACACAAGCCCCACCACCACACCAAGGTAGTGCCCTTTGGGGGGATATATTATTATTATTATTATTATTATTATTATTATTATTATTATTATTATTATTATTATTATTATTATTATTATTATTATTATTATTGGGTTTATAAACCGCCCTCCCCCGAAGGGCTCATATAAATACATTGAAAACATTGAAAATATTAAAAAACCTTGTAAACTTTGTGGAATTGAGAAATGGTATTGCAGGGAAGGAGGGGAAGGCAGATTGATAATAAACCTGCAGCTGCCTCCAGCATACGCCTGGTGCAGGGGACTGCAACCTGCGGCTCTCCGGATGTTCGTGGACTACAAATCCCATCAGCCCCTGCCAGCATGGCCAATAAGAGCCCACCCCTCATGTGGAGGAGTGGGGAATCAAACTTCAAAGGGAAACTCCAGCTTGAAACTGCTGAATTGTCATTCGTTAAGACTACCTGCGTCTAGGGCAGACCTGGGCATTATATGGCCCGCGGGCCACATCCGGCCCACCGGATGACCCTGACTGGCCCCCCTGCCGTGCTGGGGAGCGAGGCGTCTTTGAAAGCCCCGCAGAAGCCAGTTGCCTTGGCTGCCGGCTTCTGTGGGGCTTTCAAAAGCGCCTCGCCCCGCTGCCTTTTGGCCTGGCCCTCCACAATATTTTCTGTTTCTTATGCAGCCCCATGGAAAAAATAATTGCCCACCCCTGGTCTAGGGTTTAATAGAACTTGGGTTTTTTATGTCAGTGTAGGACTCAATTATTTTAGCATGGGACTTTCCACCCAGGGCATGTTTTAATTATATTAGCATAGCTTTGTCCCTGTATTTTTTATTAATTAGATGTGCATTGTGTGTTGCATTTCCCCCCATACCCCTTGCCTAAGATTTCTACATAGTAAGAATCTTTGTTTTGCATCTGAAGAAACACCCAAAGAGAGCCGGCATGGTGCAGTGCCTAAGAGTGGCAAACTCTAATCTATGGAACTGGGTTTGATTCCCCACTCCTCCACATGAGTCTCCACATGGACTTTTATTTGGTGAACTGGATTTGTTTCCCTGCTCCTACACATGAAGCCTGCTGGATAACCTTGTGCTAGTCACAGTTTTTTTTCAGACCTCTCTTAGCCCCACCTACCTCACAAGGTGTCTGTGATGGGGATGTTACCGCTGCTGCTCGGGTAACATTAAGTGATTTCAGCTCAGGCAACGTAGTGAGGCGCAGGAAGCCGGTGTTCTTCAAAAGCAAAGTATTTTATTCGGAAGTGGTTGCTACAGCTCAGGCAGAGGAATCGCGCTTTCATAACCAAGTGCTAGAACTTTTATACACACACATCAAAAGGGGCAAGGGGGCAGGTAAGGGGGGTAGGTAAGGGGGCAGGTCCCTTACCGTACAACAATAAAGAAACATCAACACATAAAAGAAAAGATACAATTACAACTTTGTGAATGGGACCATGAAATCTCGCTGTCAGGTGTCTTCCCGCGAGGCTTTACGATAGTGCTGAAATGGAGAGTGGAGAGTGTCCATTCATAAAACTGGGTGAGCCTGTTTAACGCACCCAGGAATCTAGATGGGCTGCTTCCTTATGAGGGCATAATGCCACTGAGTCCTCTATCCAAACCTCCCCTTTTACTGCGTAGTGGTTAAGAGCAAGTGCATTCTAATCTGGAGGAACCGGGTTTGATTCCCCGGTCTGCTGCCTGAGCTGTGGAGGCTTATCTGGGGAATTCAGATTAGCCCGTGCACTCCCACACATGCCAGCTGAGTGACCTTGGGCTAGTCACAGCTTCTTGGAGCTCTCTCAGCCCCACCCACCTCACAGGGTGTTTGTTGTGAGGGGGGAAGGACAAGGAGATTCTCAGCCCCTTTGAGTCTCCTGCAGGAGAGAAAGGGGGGATATAAATCCCAAGTATTCCTCCTCCTCCTCCTCCTCCTCCTCCTCCTCCTTCTTCTTCTTCTTCTTGTGTCACCTGGAGATCAGTTGTAATTCTTGAAGATCTCCAGGCCCCCGCTAGAGCTTGGCAAGGCAACATGATAGATGCAAACTGACTTGACTCTTCATGGTGTGTTTCCAAATATAGTTTTGCTAAGGCGATAGAAGAACCGGAAGGCTTTTATATATTTTTTTCCCCTCCCGTTCCATGATATTAATGACGACAGCCACAAATCCACTGAATTCCCTGGAAATTGCCTAATTCTTCTGAGATGGCCAGAGGGCTATTAACTTAATACCTTACCGTTCCGCATTTACAAAAAAAGAGGAAGAGATTATACCAGAGAGGAGTTTTCTGCGCGATCGCAGCCAAGCTAGTTTTATAGATGCTTCAGTGATAAATTAAAATATGGGACTCTCTGCACACAAGATCCTTTGCAGACCAAGCAGAGGAGGAGCACTCACGGGGACATGCGGGGGTCACATGTCCCCGGCGCACACTAGCAGGTCACGTGGGGGGCACAGAGTTGCCCCCCACCCCTCCCCTCGGCCCAGCCCCATCAGGCTGTTCCTTCAGCCGGTGGAGCTGTTACCGCGCTGCCTGGTTAACTTTATTTCCCCAGATCCGCCAGCTCTCAGCAGCGCAGAGGAACAGAAACGGGACCCAACACAGCGAGAATATTAAGAAATAAAGATGAGTTTATTGAGATGCTGACCTACGCGTCAGCACCTCCACACCACGGCAACTGCGCTGCCTAGCAGCTTTACAGCATCTTAAATACACTTTCTCCTGCCCGGGAGTCCGGGAGAATACAGAACAGCCTACAACCATTCATTCACAAAATACATGACAACCAATCATACACCTACAAGTACATGGGAACCAATTAGAGTCCATTGGGCAGTCCCTTCTTGAATTTCGCGCCGAAGGCAGGGTGAGGCGATGACGTAGGCACTGGCGGGAAGAGCACAAGAGTCCTTTGGGTGCTTAGGGTCAGGAAACGAAACTTAACGAGGATGGCACCCTTATCTGCCTGCTGGTGGGATCAGGCAGATGGAGGCGCTTCTTCCGGGGTCTCTTTTGTCCAACGTCCATTCATGGTTTTAGCAAATGAAAGGGATATGCCCAGGTGGAGCAGGGGTGGATTCCTGCCTTGAGCCAAGGAGGTTCCATGCAGACACAAATACAAAAGATAGCTATAATTCCTACTTTCTACCTAATACAGTGTGTTCCTACCTAACTTACACAGAAATAAAGCATAGTTCCATCTTTATTTAAAAGCAAGATCAGAAATGGAATAAAATCACTTCTGACTCCGCTATCAGAGCCTCCGCTGGCCAAAGGAACAGTCTGGCTAGGCCACTACTGGGCGCCCTTCAGACCCACCGGAGCAGCCAGGCTGGACTGCCGCCGAAGCAGGTAAGTGGAGGGGGGGGGGCGCCTGGAGGAAGTCAGGTGCTATTCCCCCCCCAATGCCTCTGAGGCCAAGAGACCCAGCTCAGGTTCTTTAGCTCTGAATGGGGCCACAGAGATCACTGCTCACTGTGACCAGAAAGTGGCTTCCTGCCAGTGGTGGGATCCAAAAATTTTAGTAACCGGTTCCCATGGTGGTGGGATTCAAACTGTGGCGTAGCACCAATGGGGATGGGCGGGGCATGATGAGGGTGTGGCCGGGCATTCCTGGGCGGGGCTGTGGCAAGGACGCAGCCGCTGCGCCAGTCCTTGGGCGGGAAACGAATGCACGCAGGCGCAGGCTGCCACGCACGCCGGTGCACCTCCTGCTAGACTGCTTCAAGTTCTGTGCGCTACTGCTGAGAGGAGGGGGGTAACTAAGGCAAAAATCACGTGGCAAAATCACCCATTAGTAACCCCCTCTCGGCACACACAAATAATTAGTCACCTACTCTCGGGAACCTGTGAGAACCTGCTGGATCCCACCTCTGGGACCGGCTGGGAATAAAGAGATCCAGGAAAGCCAGGTCTGGCAGAACCGGCTTTCTCAAGCTGGGTGCTTCGTTGCCTTTCAATAAACACCACTGATCAAGAATCCAAAGTCTTCTTGAAGGCTTCCACAGCCGGAATCAATCGGGTGTTGTGTGGTTTCCGGGCTGTATGGCTGCGTTCCAGTAGCCTTCTCTCCTGACGTTTTGCCGCATCTTCGGAGGATCGGATGGTAGGAAAGCAAGTGTCTTCCTGCCACTTCTTGAATGACCAGAGAATGGATTCTTGCCATCTCTGGAGTGTTTGTTTCGAATGGCTTGGCCTGGCGTCCGCCCTGCCTACCTCTGTCTTGGGTGGTGCTCACAGAAGAGGGTTTGCCAGCATAAAAGCGGTGAGCGGCGGAAACGCTCGGCCGGCCGTGGGCGACTCTTGAGGAAGTCAGATTGGGTAATTGAAGCAATCAATTCCTTCTTCAGCTGTGGAAGGGAGCTGACAGGACCGCCAGATTCATTTCCATCACCGCTTGCCAAAGCCATTTCCATCATTATTCTTCTCCGGCGACCCCCCCCCCCCCTCGATGATGGATGCGGCCGGCTTTCTTCCCTGACGCAACTGTTTTATGTCTCTTTCTCTTTGGCACACACGAAAGTTTCCTGCTTTGTGCTTCGTTTTGTTTCAGAATGTTTATTCGGAAGCATTCTTAACACGTCGTTCCGTTTCTGACCATTTCCTGCTTTCCAAACATTCTCGAAGACCCTGGGAAGGTCGTCACGAAGTGGAAATTTGGCCAGAGCACAGACTGCTTCAGTGGTTTCCCTGAAGTAGAGTTTTGGATTTACACCTGGCCTTTTTCTCCCGTAAGGAGACTCAAGACAGCTTATAAACTCCTTTCCCTTCCTCTCCTCACAACAGACACCTTGTGAGGCAGGTGGGGCTGAGAGAGTCCTGAGAGAACTGTGACTGGCCCAAGGTCACCCTGCAAGCTTTTACAGCCACCCATTGCAGTAAATGCGAGGGCTAAAAATGTTTCGAGTTGTATTTCTTTCGTTTACGATATAATTGCCTTCCTTATCCTTGGCTTGTTAGCTAGACTGATAGTGTATCAGGCACCGGCAACAACACTCAGTCAAAACAGCTTCTACAAAGCCCTTCTCACAACTAAAAATCCTCTGTATCAACTGTGCTTAGTAAAATCCGAGGTAAAAAAATATTTAGACATTAAAAGACATTAAAAGATAAAAGCATGTAGGAGTAAAAGAGCATACGGGCTTACGCTCATCACCGGAACCGGAACCAGATCCCACCCTGCAAGCTTCATGTATAGAAGTGGAGACTCGAACCCGGTTCTCCAGATTAGAGTCCGCTGCTCATGTGGAGGAACGGGGAATCGAACCCGGTTCTCCAGATTAGAGTCGCCTGCCATGCAGGAACACACAGTCAAAGAGCCAGCGTGGAGTAGTGGTTAAGATCAGGTGCACTCTAATCTGGAGAACTGGGTTTGATTTCCCAGTCTGCTGCTTGAACTGTGGAGGCTTCTCTGGTGAACCAGATTAGCTTGTGCACTCCAACACCACACACGCCAGCTCGGTGACCTTGGGCTAGTCACAGTTCTTCGGAGCTCTCTCAGCCCCACCCACCTCACAGGTGGCTCATGGTCAACTCAGCCATTCCTTGGTCAATAAATGAGTACCTATCGGGGTCTGCAACCTGCGGCTCTCCAGATGTAAATGGACTATAAATCCCATCAGCCCCTGCCAGCATGGCCAAGTGGCAGGGCTGATGGGAATTTTATTTATTTATTTATTTATTGTTTCGGCTTTTATACCGCCCCATCCCCAAGGGGCTCTGGGCGGTGTACAGCACAATTGTAGTCCATGAACATCTGGAGAGCCGCAGGTTGCAGACCCCTAACCTAGCTCATAGCTAGGGGCTAAAGAATAGCCAGGGAAAGCAATGGCAAACTACCCCACAAAAGAGGCTTGCCTATGAAATCACTGCTCACAGTGGTACCCCAGGGTTGGACACCACTGAAGGGGAAACTTTACTTTTTGTCAAAGGCACTTTTACATAGCATTGGTCAGCAGAAACCTCTTTTCTCTGCCATTTGTCAGGCCTTGCTGCGCGCTTCTCTCAGCGCACGTCATTTGTGGCGCGCGCCCCGGCTTCCCCACGACCCCGCACTCTGCGCGGGGTCATCAAAAGGCACCACCGTTGCAAAGAGCGCCTGCAATGACGCGCGCTGAGGGGGCGCGACAGCAGCAGCGTCGGGGCGGCTGCGTTGTCGCCGCCCCTGTAGTGGGGAGGAGCGGGGAACCCCGCGCTACTTGCACGCAGCAAAAGGTGAGTGGGAAAACGCCCAGTAACCCCCTCTCGGCACACACAAATAATTAGTAACCTACTCTCGGGAACCTGTGAGAACCTGCTGGATCCCACCTCTGACCTGTGATACACCTCACTGGACACAGTGTGTAACAAACTTCCCTCTGTGATACACCTCTGACGATGCCGGCCACAGATGCAGGCGAAACGTTAGGAACGAGATCCACCAATCCACGGCCACACGGCCCGGAAAACCCACCAGAACCAGTTCAATCCGGCCATGAAAGCCTTTGACATACATTGATCCTGACACGGTTCAGTAAAGCTCTTGAACCCTTCTTGAGTCTAAATTATTGACTGGAGTAACAGAGCCTTACACGCATGTGGGTGCCTGTAGGTTTGCCAATTCCAGGGTGGGAAATCCCTGGAGCTTTTGCGATGGAGTCTAATCAGCGCGGTTTAGGGAGGGGAGTCACCTCAGTTGGGTATAATGTAAGGTGACCAGATTGTCACGTTTTAAAACCAGGACGGGGTGGGTGCGCGCGTGCGTGCAGCCGCAGGAGCACACTGCCTTTTGGGGCGCTCCCCGGATTCCCGTCCTGTGACAGGGCGGGAAACCGATTTTGCCACGTGATTTTTGCCTTAGTTACGCCCCTCCTCTCAGCAGTAGCGCGCAGAACTTGAAGCAGTCTAGAACAGTGATGGCGAACCTTTTCAAGGCCGGGTGCCCAAACTGCAACCCGAAACCCACTTATTTATTGCAAAGGGCCAACACGGCAATTTAACCTGAATGCTGAGGTTTTAGTTTAGAAAAAAACGATTGGCTCTGAGGTGCGTGTTACTCAGGAGTCAGCTTGGTTGTAGTCTGTGACTTTGCTTTCTTCCAACGAGTGAATCATGACCCTAGGAGGGTTTACTCAGAAGCAAGCCCCATTGCCAGCAAGTGAGCTTACTCCCAGGAAAAGGATCGTGCTTCAGTTCTTCACATGAAAATCAGTGGGGTTTAACAGCACTTGACAGGGTTACCTACACTGCTTCCCTAAAACTAGGTCTTACGTTTAGTGCTAATAATGCTAATATTCAATTAGCTAATGCTAATAATAATTAGCATTAATAATTAGCTAATGCTAATAATAATGCTAATAATCAAGCCCAGGGGACCAAGCCAGCCTATGGGTGTGTGTGGGGGGGGCCCTCTATTTGCGCGTGCCCACAGAGAGGGCTCTGAGTGCCACCTCTGGCACCCGTGCCATAGGTTCGCTACCACTGGTCTAGAACAGGGATAGGGAACCTGCGGCTCTCCAGATGTTCAGGAACTACAATTCCCATCAGCCCCTGCCAGCATGGCCAATTGGCCATGCTGACTGGGGCTGATGGGAATTGTAGTTCCTGAACATCTGGAGAGCCGCAGGTTCCCTACCCCTGGTCTAGAAAGAGGTGCACCGGCGTGTGTGGCAGCCTGTGCCTGATTGCATTCGTTTTCCGCTCAAGGACCGGCGCAGCGGCTGTGTCCTTGCCACAGCCCCGCCCAGGAATGCCCCGCCCCTGGAATGCCCGGCCACTCCCCGTCGTGCCCCGCCAGCCCCATTGGCCCAGCCACAGTTTGAATCTTACCACCATGGGAACCTGTTACTAAAATTTTGGGATCCCATCCCACTAAGGTAAGTGTGGGAAGGGGGTGGGGGGGCGCTGCGGGGCGGGCGCCGTGGGGGGAAGAAGGAGGGGCATGGGGCAATTTTCTGTGGCCCCCCAGGCATGCGCCCGGTGCACGGTGCACCCCCCATCCCCTTGTAGCTCCGCCACTGCAATACAGTGCTTCACTTTCACATTTGTTATTACAAATGTCTGAAATGTAGCGTATCCTGTCATTCTCATGTGAATATCGTGAAGCCCAGAAAAGGGTATCTGAATGCTCAACAGTGCTCCACTCATATGGTTGCCAACTGGGTTGGGACATTCCTGGAGATTTGGGGGTGGGGCCTGAGGAGGGCGGGGATTTGGGGAGGGGAGGGGCCTCAGCTGGGTACAATGCTAAAGAGTCTGCCCTCAAGAGCTGCCATTTTCTCCAAAGGAACTGATCTCGGACATCTGGAGATCAAGTATTTCTAGGGGATCTCCTGACCCCACCTGCAGGTTAAGACAAACACTAGAAAACTGGAGTCACGCAACCTGCGAGCGGCTGATGATAACAAAGTTGTGGAGAGGAATCTTGGCAGCAGGAAACTGACAGCTCAAACTGGCCGATTCCCAGGTGAGAAAGAAATTGTGTTCAGAAGAACATCTTTTGTTTGATTGAAACCCACTGATATAGTTTAAATATCCTGAATTCAAATCAGTTTTTCCTGATGTTTAGGTGGAATCTCTTTTCCTGCACCTTGAACCCATTCCTCCTGGTCCTAGTTTCTGGAGCAGCAGAAAACAAGCTTGCTCCCTCGCCAACATGACATCCCTTCAGATATCTAAACATGGCTATCATGTCATCTCTTCACCTTCTCTTCACCAAACTAAACATACCCAGCTCCCTAAGTCTCTCCTCATAGGGCATGGATGCCCAGACCGCAGGTGGCTGTTGACTTCAGATCAGTGAGAACCTCAGAATCATAGAGTTGGAAGAGACCCCAAGGGCCATCAAGTCCAACCTCCTGCAAATGCAGGAACACATAATTAAAGCACTCCTGACAGATGGACATCCAGCCTCTCCTTAAAAACCTCCAAGGAAGGAGACTCCACCACACTCCAAGTTCATGCATTCTACTGTCAGAACCGCTTTGACTGTCAGGAAGTGTTTCTCGATGTTTAGGTGGAATCTCTTTTCCTTCCCCTTGAACCCATGACTCCTGGTCCTAGTCTCTGGAGCAGCAGAAAACAAGCTTACTCCCTCACCAACATGACATCCCTTCAAACATCTAAACAGGGCTATCATGTCACCTCTTCACCTTCTCTTCACCAAACTAAACATTCCCTACGAGGAGGGCACGGACTCCAGACCTTTTACCATTTTGGTTGCCCTCCTCTGGGCCCGTTCCAGCATGTCAATAACCTTCTTGAATTGTGGTGCCCAGAACTGTACACAATATTCCAGGTGAGGTCTAACCAATGCAGAATAGAGAGGTACAGTTACATCCAGTGGTGGGATTCAAATAATTTAACAACTGGTTCCAGTGGTGGGATTCAACTGGTTGTTTACAAGCACCATTTTTAACAACTGGTTCTGCCAAAGTGGTGCGAACCCGCTGAATCCCACCACTGATTCCATCTCTCGATCTTGACACTATATTCCTATTGATACAGCACAAAATCACATACATGAAGGTGATTTATAAGATATTTCAGGAGAAACTGTACCCCCCGGAATGTTTTTAACTATTCAACAACCAGAGTATTCACTCTGAAAATGAAGGGGAATGTAGATTTAAGAACATAAGAACATAAGAACTAGCCTGCTGGATCAGACCAGAGTCCATCTAGTCCAGCATTCTGCTACTCGCAGTGGCCCACCAGGTGCCTTTGGGAGCTCACGTGCAGGATGTGAAAGCAAGGGCCTTCTGCTGCTGCTGCTGCTCCTGAGCACCTGGTCTGCTAAGGCATTTGCAATCTGAGATCAAGGAGGATCAAGATTGGTAGCCATAGAGCGACTTCTCCTCCATAAATCTGTCCAAGCCCCTTTTAAAGCTATCCGGGTGAGTGGCCATCACCACCTCCTGTGGCAGCATATTCCAAACACCAATCACACGTTGCGTGAAGAAGTGTTTCCTTTTATTAGTCCTAATTTTTCCCCCCAGCATTTTCAATGAATGCCCCCTGGTTCTAGATTTATCTTTGGATGTTTGTAGAGGCCCAATCATTTTTGGACAACCCCTGTAAATTTATGTATACACACACACACACACACACACACACACACACACACTCTTTCTCTCTCTCTTCTCTCTCAAGCGCGTTCGCAAACGCAGTGACGGGAATGCAAAATCTGAAACAAAAATCTGGCGTTTTGCCTCCTTTAACTCAATTGATCCTGTTTCCGGTTCAAAGGCATAATCCGTACATGATGCCTTCATACATGACCTTACTGTCAAGCGGACATGCTTTCAAATAATTTAGAAGGAATGCTGGGGGGGGGGGGAGGCCGTTTGGAAAAAGGGGTGGGGGGGGGAGAGGTAGGAAGGGGTGGGGTGGGACGAAAGGAAGCTTTTAGTCCATCCTTTGGGCAGGTTTATTGATGACCTTGTGATCAATCTCCTGTCCTTTCCTGGACGTGAGCTAATGGGAGGCTCGCGGCTTTCAGTTAAGCTTGCTGGATGCTCAGAAATAAAGCCAAGGGGCGAGCTGCTAAATAATGGGGAAAACAGGTCCCTTTAACCTTTTTGAACTGCGTAAACGTGGCCAGCCAAGACCTCTTTGCCATTTATGAGGGGGGGAAAATGGTTTTCTTTCCCTCCGCTCTCCTTCCCCCCCCCCGCCTTTTATTTTTTTTCAAAGGGATAACATAACCCCATCAGATTATTTATTCATGAACCTCGGCCATTAAGATGATAAATCAAATTATCAGTTTCCTGTCTCGCTCCAGTTTTAATCATTTTTTATCGCTTGCGTAATCCAGAGACGGCTTCCTTCCGATGAAATGGGAGACCCTCCGTGACCCATTTATTACGAGCCTCTGTTCCTTCCCATTCTTGAGTCCCTCCGAGTGGTGTTCTCGGTCCATCCGAGCCGTCATAAAAATCCAATAAGGAACTCGAACATTGATTCAATGGAGCGAAATTACCCATGAAATCGGGGGGCTTTTTAACCTTTTGCATATATAATACGAATAAGGGACTTCTGCTTCTCGCCCCCCCGCCCCTCCCAAGGGGCCCTATAAATGGATGAAAATGGGAGGATTGAGTAAATTTGTCTGAGGGGAAATCCAGATGTGGGCAAAAGTCCAGCTGCATAAGATGCGGGCTTAGCTGGGCGGACGTGCAACCGCAGAGTTGAAAGGGGCTCATACAGGTTATCTAGTCCAACCCCCGGCTCAATACCAGATCCTTTTGTACAGATGATTTTAAAATTTTATTTTGCTGTATGGAAGAGTGCAAACCTGTGGTTCGTTTCATAGGTTTTCTTTGAGTTTAATGTTGCTTATTTTAGGATTTTGAGGAGGTTGTATCAGATGCTATTTTAACCATGGAGTCCTAAGAATAAGAACATAAGAACTAGCCTGCTGGATCAGACCAGAGTCCATCTAGTCCAGCACTCTGCTACTCGCAGTGGCCCACCAGGTGCCTTTGGGAGCTCACATGCAGGAGGTGAAAGCAATGGCCTGCTGCTGCTGCTGCTCCTGAGCACCTGGTCTGCTCAGGCATTTGCAATCTCAGATCAAGGAGGATCAAAATTGGGAGCCATAGATCGACTTCTCCTCCAGAAATCTGTCCAAGCCCTTTTTAAAGCTATCCAGGTGAGTGGCCATCACCACCTGCTGTGGCAGCATATTCCAAACACTAATCACACCTTGCGTGAAGAAGTGTTTCCTTTTATTAGTCCTAATTCTTCCCCCCAGCATTTTCAATGGTTGCCCCCTGGTTCTAGAATTGTGAGAAAGAGAGAGAAAATTCCTCTCTGTCAACATTTTCTACCCCATGCATAATTTTATAGACTTCAATCATATCCCCCCTCAGACGTCTCCTCTCCAAACTAAAGAGTCCCAAACGCTGCAGCCTCTCCTCATAGGGAAGGTGCTCCAATCCTTCAATCATCCTCGTTGCCCTTCTCTGCACTTTTTCTATCTCTTCGATATCCTTTTTGAGATGTGGCGACCAGAACTGGACACAGTACTCCAAGTGCGGTCGCACCACTGCTTTATATAAGGGCATGACAATCCTTGCAGTTTTATTATCAACTCCTTTCCTAATGATCCCCAGGATAGAGTTTGCCTTTTTTACAGCTGCCATGCATTGAGTTGACATTCCCATGGAACTATCAACTAAGACGCCCAAATCCCTTTCCTGGTCTGTGACTGACAGCACTGACCCCTGTAGCGTGTATGTGAAATGTTTCCTTGGGAGTAATGAATTGAATTAGGCGGGGGGGGGGGGGGGGGGGAGTCATCTAAAGTCTCTGGTTGTCAACCTCCAGGTGGGACCTGGAGATCTCCAAGCATTACAACTGATCTGCGGACAAGGGATCCGTTCCCCTGGAGAAAATGGATGCTTTGGAAGGCAGATATTAGAGGAGGAGGAGGAGGAGGAGGAGGAGTTTGGATTTATACCCCATCTTTCTCTCCTGTAAGGAAACTCAAGGTGGCTTACAAGCTCCTTTCCCTTCCTCTCTGGACGACACCTTGTGAGGTAGGTGGGGCTGAGAGAATTCCGAAGAACAGTGACTAGCCCAGGGTCACCCAGCAGGAATGTAGGAGTGGGGAAACACATCTGGTTCACCAGATAAGCCTCTGCCCCTCAGGTGGAGTAGTGGGGAATCAAACCCGGTTCTCCAGATTAGAATCCAACCATTCTTAACCACTACACTACGCTGGCTGGAGCTAATACTGTGCTCAGGTTCCCCCCTCCACAAATTCTACTCTCCCCAGGCTCAGCCCTCAAAATCTCAGTTTCCCAATCCAGACCTGGTGTGTCCAAATTAGTCACCTGCTCTCGCCTACCTCACAGGGCAGTTGTGAGGATAGCGGTCCCAGGAGGAAAAATCGGACAAGAATGCAAGAAAGGGTTAAACGTGCCCCATCTCAGCCCGCATTTTGCGTCTTGGCGATGCGCGAGGACAGATGCCCTGATGGCCAAACAAATTTGTTCATCTCTCGTGGCAGCTGAGCTGAAAGTCTGGGGTTGGGTTTTTGTGTGTGCGCGCGCGATGGACTACCGCAACGACCCGTGCAGCCCGATTGATTTTTTTTTCAGCCGGCTGCAGTCTGTTGCCTCAATTTGTCAGGGTTTAAATATCAATTAAAAGAACCACTCATTTTTCTCCAGCGTCGACCGTTCGCTCCCTCTGCGCCTCGCCCTGCTCCGCGTTCCCCCCCCCACAAATAATGAACTGTTTAATGCCCAAGAGGCACTTTCAAATTATCTAGCCTAACAAGGAGGCTTTATTACCCCGGTTTGATCTTCGGTCGGTGTATTATTTTGAACGGCCCAGCAGACCGGGGTCAGCGCTGGTTCGTTTGTGCCGTTCTGTTTGGAGGGAGCGGTTCCTGAAAGACCAAAAGGAGAAGAAAAAAAAGAAAGAAAGAAAGAAAATGACACAAAAGATCTGTGCCCACAAGCTGATCTAATTGGGAACACAATCGGATTAGGCTGTTTCCTGGTGGTACTGTAACTCGCTCGTACGTAACGATAGGTAAATCACAGCATGTACGGCTGGAAATCTCCCATCGGGAGCTGGAGATATCTGGGGACTACACTTGATTTCCAGACTGCATAAATCCTTTATTTATTATTTAAAGCATGTATTTCACTCCTCCTAGGAAAAAAATGGCTCCTGGGAAAAAATTCTATCGCATACCATGCAGCTGTGGACAAGTCTACATAGGAACCACCAAACGCAGCGCGCAGACACGTATCAAAGAACACGAAAGGCACTGCAGACTATTTCAGCCAGAAAAATCAGCAATAGCAGAACACATGATAAACCAACCTGGACACAGAATATTATTTGAAAAAACAGAAATTCTGGACCACTCTGAAAGCCACTACGTCAGACTACACAGAGAAGCCATTGAAATCCATAAGCACATGGACAATTTTAACAGAAAGGAAGAAACTCTGAAAATGAACAGAACTTGGCTGCCAGTGTTGAAAAATACTAGAGTCAAGACAGTGTCTAACCAGCTCCACACAAAAACAGGATGACCATAGACAAAGGAAACAAAGGCCCGGATACTTCTCTTCAGATATTCCCACCAGTGACACTATCTCCATTGTTACTCCCATGCTATAGTCTTCATTGTTACTCATACTTCTATTCAAATGCCCTCAACTATTGACCTGGTTGCCTTCTTTGTTACTCACAGACAATGTTTCTCCACCCACCCTGGACACTCCAACAGATATATATACTCCACTTGCTTTCCCAACATCAGATCCTCTGAAGATGCCAGCCACAGATGCAGGCGAAACGTCAGGAGAGAATGCTGCTAGAACATGGCCATACAGCCCGGAAACCACACAGCACCCCAGTGATTCCGGCCGTGACAGCCTTCGACAATACAAAAAATGGCTTCTTTGGAAAGTTGACCTCAAGACGTTATACTAAGGCAGTGGTGGCGAACCTATGGCACTCCAGATGTTCAAGGTCACCTGGGAAGTATAGTTCCCATCAGGCCGTTTTTACTGTGAACAGGCCTTTTTCAGCCTGAAAACGTTCTTGAAAAAGGAAAGGAACGAAGGTAAGTGTGGGAAGGGGGGGAGGGGGGCGGAAAATATAGACATAGAATATAGAAAATATAGAATGCGCACCGGGCGCAGTTTGGCCCAGCTACGCCTCTGCTGTATTGATTTGCCTTTTGGGTACAATTGTGCTAGAGGGGTAGTAAGGTTGAGAAGTCATTCACCTATTCACATGTTATCAGTAGCGGGATTCAGGCAGGTTCGCACCACTTCGGCAGAACCGGTTGTTAAAATGGTGCTTGTAATCAACCAATTGTTAAATTATTTGACTCCTGGCACCGGAACCGGTTGTTAAATTATTTGAATCCCACCACTGCATGTTATATATTACAAATCCCTCTGAAGAAGCTCGTGGGGGAAACATGTAGGGAATTTTTACTAATAAAAATATTTTTAATTTACTCGCGCTATCGACCTCGACCGTATGTTTTATTTCTTGGACTGAATCAGCCCTAACGTGGATAGCTCAGGCTTAGCCCGATCCGATCTTGCCAGATCTCAGAAGCGAGGAAGGGTCAGTATTTGAAGGGGAGACCTGCAATGGCAAACAATGGCCCTTTCCGCACAGACGCTTTAAAACGTTTTGAGGCAGGAAATAAAACGTTTCCTCCGTGGAGTTCCGCGTCGTTTTTACCCCCAAACGTTTCATTGGCAGCCTCACAAAGTTTTAAACGAATACCCTTTTTTCAAAAATTCTTTATTTAAAATGTTTTCCAAATGGCTTCATTTTTATGGTGCCACTCTGCCAGTTGAGCTGTGGAGGCTTATCTGGTGAACCAGATTAGCTTGTGCACTCCAACACACACACCAGCTGGGTGACCTTGGGCTGGTCACAGTTCTTCAGAGCTTTCTCAGCCCCACCTACCTCACAGGGTGTTTGTTGTAAGGGAGGAAGGGAAAGGAGATTGTAAGCCCCTTTGAGTTTCCTTACAGGAGAGAAAGGAGGGATATCAATCCAAACTCCTCCTCCTCCTCCTTCTTAATTGGAGTTACGGAGATTGAACCTGCAGCCTTCCACTCTATTACTGAGCCACAGCCCCTCTCTATGGACTATGAGCAGTGGTGGGATCCAAAAATTTTAGTAACAGGTTCCCATGGTGGTGGGATTCAAACAGTGGCGTAGCACCAATGGGGCTGGATGGGGCACGACGGGGGTGTGGTCGGGCATTCCGGGGGCGGGGCGTTAATAATTTCTCTGTTACTGTAAAAAACTCTTACTGTAAAAAAAAAGTTTCTAATTTCCAGCTGGTATCTTTCTGTCCATCATTTAAACTCATTATAGCAAGTCCTATCGTCTACTGCCAACAGAAACAACTACTTCGCCTCTAATTGACTGCCTGTCAAATACTTAATACTTTCAAATACTTAATTTTGTTTCTAGGAATCAAAAGAAGGAGACTTTCCTTAAACAAGGAACTTGACCATATTTCTAAAACACGTTTTTAAAACAGCCCAACAGGGAGAATTATCCCGTTTTCTACCTTCGCTAACCAGCCACATAGGAAACAACAGGACTTTATGATTTTTGGACCTAATGGAATTTCTAAGGGAAAAGCAGACCCGATTAGTAACCCTGTCTCGGCACACACAAATAATTAGTAACCCACTCTCGGGAACCGGTGAGAACCTGCTGGATCCCACCTCTGACTATGAGTATGCAGTCTCTCTGTTTGGCAGGGCCCAGTTCAAAAAGAGATTGAGAAACAATCAAAAGACAAGCACAATTTCTGAAATGCGAGATAAAGTAACGCATTCCCTCATCTCTACACCTGCCAGCAAACATGCAGCTAGATTCTGCCGCTGCTGAAATCCCCGAGCTCTTTCAAGGACAACCCCCATCGAGCACATTACAGAGATCAATCGCCGAGGTTACAAATGCACGGCTGACAGCGGGAGTGTCCTTGTTTTCCAGGAAAGGCTGCAGACAACAAAATTGAAGCTGCTGAGGAAATGCCTTTTCCGTCTGTTACTGGATAGATGAGGTTTGCTCCTGTGCAGACGACGGGCAGAATTAATTCATGCAGAACGTTTCCTGCACAAGCGCTACGGAAGTGAACCGGATTTGTGCCCATGCGTGAATGAGAGCGTTGCAATTCCCTCATTCAGTTGAGTGGGGTTTGCGCAAGTGCCCAGCAGTCCCTTTCCCCCAGGGGCTTTGGAAGATTAATAATAAGAAGAGTTTGGATTTATATCCCCCCTTTCTCTCCTGTAAGGAGACTCAAGGTGGCTTACAAACTCCTTTTCCCTTCCTCTCTCTACCAGATGCCTCATGGGGTAGGTGGGGCTGAGAGAGTTCCAAAGAACTTTGACTAGCCCAAGGTCACCCAGCTGGCATGTGTTGGAGTGCACAAGCTAATCTGGTTCACCAGATGAGCCTCCACAGTTCCACAGCAGACCAGGGAATCAAACCTGATTCTCCAGATTAGAGTGCACCTGCTCTTAACCACTACACCACAGGTGTCAAACTCGCGGCCCTCCAGATGTTCATGAACTACAATTCCCATCAGCCCTTGCCAGTATAGCCAATGCTCATGTTGGGAGGGACTGATGGGAATTGTAGTTCATGAACATCTGAAGGGCTGCGAGTTTGACACCCTTGCACTACACTATTAGCAGAAACTCATGAGTTTGGATTTTGGTTATGTGCACTGGGTTGCAATTTGGGCACCCATTGCAACCCCTTCCCCCCACATGCACTGCAAGTCCCTGCCTCCCCCCATCTCCCACTGGTTGCCGGGGTGCCTGTCACAATCAGTCCGTTTTATCCTGCCATGTCTTTTGACTTCTGCCTGGGATGCGGGTACCCTTTTCTTCTCATTTCCTCTCCCTGCTGTGCTTATTTTTCCTGCTTTGCTTCTCAGGCCTTATCAGCTCATTCGCACCCTGCTGTTGTATCTCTGTCAGTAGTTTTGACCCCCGGAGGAGGCTTCAGTGTCTCTGGACCGTGGGACTGGAGGGGTGCCATCCCCACTTGGGAACCGGTAGTCAGGAGTGCTGTTGTGTGACATGGAGGCATGAAGAAGAAGAAGAAGAAGAAGAAGAAGAAGAAGAAGAAGAAGAAGAAGAAGAAGAGGAGGAGGAGGAGGAGGAGGAGGAGGAGGAGGAGTTTGGATTTATATCCCCGTTTCTCTCCTGTAGGAGACTCAAAGGGGCTGACAATCTCCTTGCCCTTCCCCCTCACAACAAACACCCTGTGAGGTGGGTGGGGCTGAGAGAGCTCCGAGAAGCTGTGACTAGCCCAAGGTCACCCAGCTGGCGTGTGTGGGAGTGCACAGGCGAATCTGAATTCCCCAGATAAAGCCTCCACAGCTCAGGCGGCAGAGCTGGGAATCAAACCCGGTTCCTTCAGATTAGATACACGAGCTCTTAACCTCCTACGCCACTGCTGCTCCTGATGTGGGTTATAATGGAGGGTGCTTTGCTGTTTATGCTTCAGTACTGGCAATAGAAGTCTAAACACTTATTCCTCATGCTGTTTCATAATAAAGAAATCAACTGACTACAGAGTTGTGTTATTGGACAGTCCAGGGGCACGACAGAACCCTAGTAGGAGAAGGTATGTTTTGCTCGTTAAATTGTTTTTTGAAAATATACAGTGAAGAAGAAGAAGAAGAGGAGGAGGTTGAGGAGGAGGAGGAGGAGGAGTTTGGATTTATACCCCACCTTTCTCTCCTATAAGGAGACTCAAGGTGGCCTACAAGCTCCTTTCCCTTCCTCTCCCCATAACAGACACCTTGTGAGGTAGATGAGGCTGAGAGACTTCAGAGAGAACTGTGATTAGGTCACCCAGCCGTCATGTAGGAGTGCGGAAACGCATCTGGTTCACCAGATAAGCCTCCGCCACTCAGGTGGAGGAGTGGGGAATCAAACCCGGTTCTCCAGATTAGAACCCACCTGCTCTTAAAGACTACACCACACTGGCTCTCTGACCTAGATAGGCCAGGCGAGGCAATCTCTTTAGATCTCCAAAGTTAAGCAGGTCCAGCCTTGGCTAGTATTTGGGTGGGAGACCTCCAAGGTGTCCCAAGGGTTTGACACGGAGGCAGGCCATAGCAAGCCATCTCTGAACATCCCTTGCCCTGAAAACCCTACGGAGGTGCCCTAAGCCAGCAGTGACTTGACAGCCATTTCCCCCAGATACTCTGCACTAGCATTTTGCTTGCCGCCCCCGGCTGAAAACTGAAACTGCTGCACGAGATGGTAATGAGCTTTAATGACCATTAGGCATCAGTGACCTAATTTGCAGCTCCGTGTTCACTAATTAAAACCAAAGGACGTGACGAGATGGCCATTTGGAGGCCGAGATTCAATCGCCCTCTCTGGGCCTTTGTCGGCTTTACCCTGGGCTGACCACAAATTGCCGGGTTAATAAATTACCAGGCTGGCGTGGCTCGATCCAGCGGCCCAGCTGGACGGCCGTCAGCAGATCTTCCTGTCTTTTCGAAAAGGGGAATCGCTGCGAGGTGGAGCTCTGAATCTGTTCAAAGCCGTAATTATCGCAGTCAGCTCCACGCTGGGAGACTCTTGAGGGTTCGGGCGGGGAGCCTGGGGCGGGGGGGGGGGTTGGGGAAGGGGGAGAGGGGCCTTAACGGGACAAAATGCCAGAGAGTTCACCCTCCATAGATCGAATCGTAGAATCATAGAGTTGGAAGAGACCAGAAGGGCCATCCAGTCCAACCCCCTGCAATGCAGGGACACACAATCCAAGCACTCCTGACAGATGGACATCCAGCCTCTCTTTAAAAACCTCCAAAGAAGGAGACTCCACCACACTCCGAGGCAGTGAATTCCACTGTTGGACAGCCCCGACTGTCAGGAAGTTTTTCCTGATGTTTAGGTGGAATCTCTTTTCCTGCACCTTGAAACCATTACTCCTGGTCCTAGTCACTGGAGCAGCAGAAAACAAGCTTGCTCCCTCACTAACATGACATCCCTTCAAATATCTAAACATGGCTATCATGTCACCTCTTCACCTTGCAGCAGTGGCGTAGGAGGTTAAGAGCTCGTGTATCTAATTTGGAGGAACCGGGTTTGATTCCCAGCTCTGCTGCCTGAGCTGTGGAGGCTTCTCTGGGGAATTCAGATTAGCCTGGGCACTCCCACACATGCCAGCTGGGTGACCTTGGACTAGTCACAGCTTCTCGAAGCTCTCTCAGCCCCACCTACCTCACAGGGTGTTTGTTGTGAGGGGGGAAGGGCAAAAGTGCCAGCCATACAGGTCTCACAGGAGAGAAAGGGGGGATATAAACCCAAACTCTTCTTCCTCTTCTTCTCTTCACCAATGTAAACATCCCCAGCTCCCTAAGTCTCTTCTCGTAGGGCATGGACTCTAGACCTTTGACCATTTTGGTTGCCCTCCTCTAGACCCAGTCCAGCTTGTCCATATCCTTCTTGAATTGCAGTGCCCAGAACTGTACACAGTATTCCAGGTGAGATTTAACCAATGCGGAATGGAGAGGTACAATTACATCCCTCGATTTGCAGCCCAAAATTGCGTTGGCTTTCTTGGCCGCCACATCACGCTGCTGACTCATGTTCAGTTTGTGGTGTACTAAGACTCCTAAGACTTGCTTCTTTTTGCTTGAAGCTATTTTGGCCTGGATTGCTGGAATGATCAATTTCTAGCAAAGATCATGATAAAAGTCATCTCCTTCAATCCTTCTTCACACGGTTATCCCTCTGGACTTTTAATTAATAATATTTCTTATTATTGCTCAACCAGATATCTTCTTCAGCAGCTTGTTTTCAATCTCAAAAGACCTTGCTTGTGCATTTTTATCTTATGTGCGTATACCGCATCGAGATGCAGTGAATAATTAATTTATGGGATTCCCTGCTGCAGGATATAATGATGGAGATCAGTTTTAGTAGATTTAAGGGGAAACTACAGAAATATACAGAGGAAAGGTCTAGCTCAGGGGTCTGCAAACTACGGCTCTCCAGATGTTCATGGACTACAATTCCCATCAGCCCTGCCACTTGGCCATGCTGGCAGGGGCTGATGGGAATTGTAGTACATGAACATCTGGAGAGCCATAGGTTGCAGACCCCTGGTCTAGCTAAGGTCGAATCCCCACTTGAAATTTGCACGCAGATCCAAACCTGTTCGTTGTGAAACTGTGTCCTCTTCATCGGAGTTCCTCCCTCCTCACCGCAGCAAGCACACAGCAGACACATCCCATTGCAGAACTCTTAGCAATCCCCAGTACCAGGTGAGCTTGCTTCGCCGGTCTCCCCTGGTTGGCTGGTGTGCCTTGATGGGGCGGGACCTTTTCCCACTGCGGAAACATACATTGTAGGGGTGTGATAAAAAAACCAAAGTGTGAAAGTTTAACGTTTGACTGTTTAACTGTGTAAACAGTCAATCGTTACCAGTGTAAACCATTAACAGTCCAAAGTTACACGTTTGACTGTTTAACGTTTACTTCCCCTTCTTTCTGCTGGCCGATCGCAAAAGCGGAAACAAAACCAAGGAAAGGCTGCATGCGCATTGCAGCGCTGATTGGCTGCCCGAATTCCGCGTCACACTCCAGGACGGGAAACGAGTCAGGGTTTCAACCCTCATCCCTCCCCTCGGATCAGTTCTGAACTGTGTTAATGGGGTCTATGACACTTGCAACCAGGTCCTGCCAGAACATGGATTAACGGGGAGAATGAGCACCAGAAACAGAGAATCTGCCACGCAAGCAATGGGGAGGTCGGCCCTCAAACCTGGTTAGTTTGTGTTCTGAAACCTGGCTAAGAGGGTAGTGCAGATTCGACCTAAATGGACCCTTCATGGTCAGGGGGAGTAACCCTCTGAATATCAGTGCAGGGGGGGCACAACGGGATGAGGCTTTACCCTCGTTACCCTGCCAGTGTCATGTAGTGGTTAAGAGCAGGTGGATTCTAATCTGGAGAACCGGGTTTGATTCCCCATTCCTCCATCTGAGTAGCGGAGGCTTATTTGGTGAACCAGATGTGTTTCCACACTCTTACATTCCTGCTGGGTGACCTTGGGCTAGTTACAGTCCTTTCCGAGCTCTCTCAGCCCCACCTACCTCATAAGGTGTCTGTTATGGGGAGAGGAAGGAAAAGGAGTTTGTAAGCCACATTGAGTCTCCTTACAGGAGAGAAAGGTGTGGTATAAATCCAAACTCTTCTTCTTCTTCTTATAAGCCAATGGTGGCGAACCTTTGGCACTCCAGATGTTATGGACTACAATTCCCATCAGCCCCTGCCACTATGGCCAATTGGCCATGCTGGCAGGGGCTGATGGGAATTGTAGTCCATGAACGTCTGGAGTGCCAAAGGTTCGCCACCACTGGACTAGGAAAATGTTCAATGTTAAGAATATGTTAATCAAAACTCACAAAGCTCCTTCTGCACATGTAGAATAATGCACTTTTAATCCACTTTCAAAGCAAACAATTGTGAAAGTGGATTTAATGTGGGTTATTCTGCATGTACAGAAGGGGCCTAGAAGATCTCTGTGGAATCAACCCCGGGGTGTTCCTCTTTAACTATAACTTGGGCTCAAAATAAATTTCAAATGAAAAGTCATGCCAGATGTGATGGTATCTGGAATAATTGTGGCCTCCGAGACCAGCATACTAGACAGGATCCAGCACTCTGTACCTTGGACTGGAGAGCTAAGTTAGCCTCTCAGCGAGGTGGGGAAAAGCAGCCGTGTAGCATCCTAGAGCAGCAGGTAGGAGTAAAATCCTGGCTGTGTGCCATCTGGGGTTATTATTTCCACATGGCTTTATATTTTAAAGTGATTAAATTTTATGTGTGACTGTTATGGTTGGAAGCCTCTCTGAGGCCACGAGGGGAGGAAGAAGGATAGTTTGGATTTATACCCCCTTTTTCTCCTGTAGGAGACTCAAAGGCTTACAATCTCCTTTCCCTCCCTCCCCCCCCCACAACAAACACCCTGTGAGGTGGGTGGGGCTGAGAGAGCTCTGAAGAACTGTGGCTAGCCCAAGGTCACCCAGCTGGCGTGTGTTGGAGTGCACAGGCTAATCTAGTTCCCTGGATAAGCCTCCACAGCTCAAGTGGCAGAGCGGGGAATCAAACCCGGTTCTCCCGATTAGAGTGCACCTGCTCTTAACCATGATACCACTGCTGCTCCACAGCATACGAACCCAACGAATAAGTAAAAGAATTCTTGCCCGTGAAATCTACGTGCCTCCCTTTCAGACAGGTCCTCTGGACACGTTGGAAACGTTTTCCTTGCGTTGCGTGAAATGGTCTTTCTGTTTCAGGAGTGGGTAGCCTTTGCAGGCTGGCTCTCAACCCAGTACCAAGGGCTACGGATTGGATGCTGGCTCTGACCCCGGGTAGTTCCCTCTATCTTTCTTGAGCACTTGGAGCTGCTTAACAAATTGGTGAGAATACTAGCCCACTAGAATGATAGTGCTCTGAGCTAGCGAGCTAGCTCTAAGGTCACACATTCCATAAATCAGCTGGAAGGATGGATGAAAATCTCCCATGGGCCACATGGGGCTCCCTTCCCAGCCATAATTTGTCACCTCTTCTGTTCAAGACGGCCCACGGAGCAGGCAAACCCCAGGGCGATGCCGGGACCCGAGGATGACTGGAAAGACTTCATGAAAAGCTTCGCGCTGAGGCGACTAGCGACTCTTGACTTACTAGCAAATCTGAATTCCCCAGAGAAGCCTCCACAGCTCAGGCGGCAGAGCTGGGAATCAAACCCGGTTCCTCCAGATTAGATACACGAGCTCTTAACCTCCTACGCCACTGCTGCCATGACATGTCTCTGAAGTCACCAGCCTTAGATACAGTGAAACATTAGGAGCAAAATCTACCAGACCACAGCTTGGAAAACCCACAACAGCCGGTTGCTCCTGGCTTTATTATAAGCAGCACTGTTCTACCCTCCTATCCCGGGGAGATCTTTTGAGCAATTCTGAAGCAATTTTAAAATAGAAAGTGAGGGGAAAAACTGCATTTTAGCCCCAAGGGGACATGCCCTCTATCACAAGGACAGAACTGTGTGTGCATATCTATCCATCTATGTAGCTGAATATATTCTCTTTGTTCAGAGCTCTGTGCCTGTCAAAGGATGTCCATACCCTAAGGTAACTTTGGTCTCAATAATATTCTTATCCTCTATTCATCAAGAGTAATGGAACTGTCCTCTAGCAGCTATACGTATATAATGTGCATACCTTATATACTCGCGTATAAATCTACTTTTTCAGGACATTTTTTGTGCTGGAAAAAGTCCCTCTCAACCTCCACTTATTGAGTGAAGCGGCTAGAGCTTACCCAGACCTGCCAAAAAGACTTGCTTTGGGGCAGCGGCTGCCATCGCCACGCAAGCATCTTCACTGTGTCATGATAAGCCAGTGATGGCGAACCTTTTCAAGACCGAGTGCCCAAATTGCAACCCAAAACCCACATATTTATCGCAAAGTGCCAACACGGCAATTTAACCTGAATACTGAGGTTTTCGTTCAGAAAAAACAGGTGGGTCCGAGGTGAGCATTACTCGGGAGTAAGCTTGGTGGTAGTCAGTGGCTTTGCTTTGAAGCAACCGTGCAACTCTTCCAACAGGTGAATCACGACCCTAGGAGGGTTTACTCAGAAGCAAGCCCCATTGCCAGCAACCAAGCTTATTCCCAGGTAAAGGATCGTGCTGTTAACAGCGCTTAACAGGGTTACCTACACTGCTTCCCCAAAACTAGGTCTTAGATTTAATGCTAATAATCGAGCCCAGCGGCCCCGGCCAGCCTAGATGTGTGTGTGCAGGGGGGACTCTGCGCGTGCCCACAAAGAGAGCTCTGAGTGCCACCTCTGGCACCTGTGCCATAGGTTCGCCACCACTGTGATAAGCCATCCGTGTTGGGGGAAAACCTGCAGGGACTTTTTAAAAGGGGGATCTTGTTGAGCATCTTCCCTATGAAACTCTGAAGAGAAACTGTCTGTGAGAGAGCTTTTAAAGTTATTGTTGATGCCATGCTGTTTTTCTTTGAAATATTCAAAAACATTTTTTATTGGTATCTATTTGTATTTTTGAAATTTACCAGTAGCTGCTGCATTTCCCACCCTAGTCTTATACTCGAGTCAATAAGTTTTCCCATTTTTTTGGTAAAATTAGGTGCCTCGACTTAGATTCAGGTCAACTTGTAGGCGAGTATATACAGTATGTGTATGAGCGCGTGCACACACAGGCACACGTATGTAACGTGTGAACACAGAAAGCTGCCATCTATTGAATCAGACTACTGGTACATCAAAGTCAGAATTGTCATCTAAGATGGCAGCTGATCTTTAAGGTCTCAGGTGGCCTTTCACATCACCGACTCCATGGTCCTTTTTAAGAGGAGATGCCGGGGATTGAACCCACGACCTTTTGCATGGCAAGCGGATGCTCTCCCACTGAGCTGTAGCCTCTCTCCATGGCTCCTGGTCCTTTTTAATAGGAGATGCCCAGGATTGAACCTGGGACCTCCTGCCTGCCAAGCGGGGCTCTGCCAATGAGCCACGGCCTCCCCACAGGATCATGCTAGTTGTCAGTGGGGGCATCTGAAGAGCTGGGATTCAACCGACTCCAGGCGGGGAAGGCTGTGGCTGTGCCGTTTGCATGTCCAACCTCAATAGCTGTCTTATCCAAAGCTCTATATCTTGTGGTACAGACTGTAAAGCTATCGAAGAGATAAAAAAAGTGCACAGAAGGGCAGCAAGGATGATCGAGGGACTGGAGCACCTTCCTTACGAGGAGAGGCTGCAGCGTTTGGGACTCTTTAGTTTGGAGAGGAGACGTCTGAGGGGGGATAGGATTGAAGTCTATAAAATTATGCATGGGGTAGAAAATGTTGACAGAGAGAAATTTTTCTCTTTCTCACAATACTAGAACCAGGGGGCATCCATTGAAAATGCTGGGGGGAAGAGTGAGGACTAATAAAAGGAAACACTTCTTCACGCAACGTGTGATTGGTGTTTGGAATATGCTGCCACAGGAGGTGGTGATGGCCACTAACCTGGATAGCTTTAAAAAGGGCTTGGACAGATTTATGGAGGAGAAGTTGATCTATGGCTACCAATCTTGATCTGCCTTGATCTGAGATTGCAAATGCCTTAGCAGACCAGGTGCTCAAGAGCAGCAGCAGCAGAAGGCCATTGCTTTCACATCCTGCACGTGAGCTCCCAAAGGCACCTGGTGGGCCACTGCGAGGAGCAGAGTGCTGGACTAGATGGACTCTGGTCTGATCCAGCAGGCTAGTTCTTATGTCTTGCTACAGTCTTGAACATCTCACTGAGTTCCACGGATATGACTTGACTTAGGACTGCACTGTTAGTTCCTAGCAAAACTGCCCTGTGCCCTGACCTGGATAGCAAAGGCTGGAATGATCTTGTCAAATCTCAGAAGCTAAGCGGGGTCAGCCCAGGTCAGGACTTGGATGGGTGACCAAGGAAGTGCGGGGTTGCTATGCAGAGGCAGGCGATGGCAAACTAGGGCCCCTTCTGCACATGCAGAATAATGCACTTTCTATCCACTTTCAATGCACTTTGCAGCTGGATTTAACTGTGCGGAATAGCAAAACCCACTTGCAAACAATTGTGAAAGTGGGTTGAAAGTGCTTTATTCTGCATGTGCTGTTTTGTTCCCCAAGTACACTAAAATCAGGTGCCTTGGGCTTGGCCAGAACAGAGTGTAAGACCCACAGACAAATAAATAACAGTTCAAACATGGGTAGTTTATGGGTATTGAAAGTTTAGGACTCTATCTAAATAAAGAATACTTGCAATGCTGGAGACGTTTGGAGATGGTTTGGAGAAACTGCAGACACCAACTCTTTCCTTAACTGCTTCTAAGGAAGTTTGTGCTGCTTGTGTCGCTTCTGAGATCTCCCAGTGTGCTCTACTTGGACTCTGTTTCCTTGCAATTCTGTTGAAACTGGATTACTTAAATATCATGGATCTTTAACACCTTAGACGTCCAAGATATTGCTGTCTCCAGCCTTCCCCAGACACCTGAACTAAAAACAAAACTGTAAAACAGAAACTGCTAACCAATAAAAATGCTATAGTGCTTCGCCTCTAGAGGGCTTCTTAAAGGGACAAGGTCTAACTAAGGTTCCCTCCCATAGAAAACTGTACAACCCCCCCCCCCAGCCCATTCTAACTAAGGGTACAACTGAGGCCCATTCTAACTAAGGTACAACTGTTCATACCTAGACATGATAATCGTAAGTCAGCAACAACCTGATGTCAGAAAACTTCACTGTGATGTCCCCCTTTGTACAGTTAAATGATCATTTTGTGATCCTCAGCAAATATTCCCAAAGCAAGGACATATTTAAATGAAACAGCAAAATGCTCCAAAATCTAGGTGATTTCAGAGCCAGATTGTTGGCATACGGAATCTCAAAAGAGGCAGAACCCTAGTCATAATAAAATGAAAATATGTTCACAAAATGTAACAGGGAGATTAAGAACTCACACGGTCGCAGCCAGCATCATAAATAGACATTAATTTTACTTCTTATAGAGAGGACAAAGTACTCATTTTCAAAGAAAGGTATAAAATACAAATTGGTCGCTGTTGAGTAGCCATTGCATACAGTGTTTTAAACATGCCTGTACCATATTATAAATCACAGCATATAAAAGACAAATTCCGTTTTGAATTTAGCTGAAAATCTAAAAGGTTAGCCTTGAGTGAAAAGGTTACAAAAACCCTACTTGAAATTCCATAAAACCCTACAAGGTGTTGTTACCAATAAATGCACAGGTTTTGTGTCTTCACTAATAATCTGCCTGGCGGGTCTATTTTGGTCATAAGGCTGACGTGGAGATCTGTTTGGACTATAAATACTTTTCCAGGAAAAAAAACGGTAGTGAGAAAGACAGACCCTCTAATTTTCCAAGGCTCTCTAATGAACAAAAACGAAACAAAGACCCCCCCTCAAACTAATTTTTAGGTTTGTACATCGATTCTGAGGACTCTAACTTTTGACTTATAGTGATATTCCTTCAGATACAGCTTCACGGATGGAGGAACGGGAAGCGCATCGATGCCGTCGTACGTTGTATTGTTACAAATCACAGTCCTGCATATATGCTGAAGAGAAAAGGGGAAAGTCCTGTTTAAGGGAGTCGAGAGCAGCGGTTCGAAGAACATACAAGAGCTGGGATCTTTGTAATGTTCCAAGAGCCCCGTGATGTCGGGGGAATGGAAGACGCATGGGTCGTGGGCATCGAAGCTGAAGTTGTGATTCCACTGCTCAATCCTGGCGTGCAGAGAGCGACTGTAACGTCTAAAGCTCACGGAGAACAAGTAATCTTCCTGGGCAGAGTCTCGCAGCAAAAAAGTCCCTTCCGGCTTTCCGTCCAGAAGTGCTTCGGCTGCGTATTTATCCATCACGCCCCAGTAGCATGGGTTGTTATTGATCCGGAGGAGGTCAGGGACAAGGCAGTGGACGTAGTCTATCTGGGTGTGATATTTCGGAGGCGATTCCAGCTGCAGCAGCTCGTCGTCGGGATCCCACCGGGGCTTGTTTCGTTTCCTGGAGCTGGTGCAAAACGTGACCATTTCGTCATCGGAGTCCATGTCGCTCTCTTCCCGGTTCTTCGCCGGCCGACCCGCGGCAGATTCGCCCTGGGGGTCGCACGTACAGGAGGCGCCGTCGCTGAAATCGCACACCTGCAGAACCGCCGACCCTCCTCCGTCCACGCTCTCGACTTCCCCATCTTTCCCCTCGCCGTGGGAAGATGCCATGCTGAACCAGCTTTCCGATTTTTGCTTTATGGGGGCAGTGTGCCGTTTAATTAAGTGCCAACGGAACGCCAGCTCAGATCGGGGCGGGAAGGGACACTTGTCCAGCATCAGTTCACTGATGTGGATTTTCCGCTTGGACGGAAGCACCGAAGAATGGCGGCTGCTGCAGTTCTTGATCGGAAAGCACTGGCCCACGGCGTCCTGCAGTTTCTGCTTCAGAGACCGGCCTAGGAATCTGTGGCCGCACGAACGCTCCAAGTCCAGCTCTGACGAGGAGCAGCTGTGCTTCCGTTCTTGGTTCCTTAAACTAAATGTAGATTTCCCCGAAGTACTTGCTGTTTCGGCATCGGAACTGCTGTCGCTCCGCTTCGACCAGGAAAGTTTTTTCCTGCTCCATACATAACCATCCTTCCTGTCTGCACTTCTACTCCGGCTGGTTTTCGGTCTCACATCAGTATTCTTACTATTCCTTTCTTTGTTGTCTGCCATTTTTTTAAAAAATGCAGATAGCTTCTCCAAAAGTCCCAGGACTGCTTACGGCAAGAGTCGGTGTCTTGGTTCTCACCCAAGGAAGCTTCTGTTAGGTACTTTTGAGATGGATCTAGAAAAACCAGAAACGGATGGAATTCAAATTAGTCTTCAAGAAGCACACACTTAACAGATGAAGGGGGCATTTTGACTTGCCTTGTCTGTACTGCACTGGCCTTGGCAAATTTTCATTGGCTCTCAGTCCAAAATCTGAGGAGCCAGAAACTGAAGAGTACTGCATTTTAATTACCAGATATTCCAATTTCTGTGAACACAAAATCTCATTCTAACTTCTCTTCCTGTGTACACCTGCCCTCCGCCATAGTGAATGCCCCAACAGCTGCAGTTTCCAAGGCCACAAGGAGGGTCAGCTGCCTCTAAGTCCGTGGTGGTGAACCTTTGGCACTCCAGATGTTATGGACTACAATTCCCATCAGCCCCTGCCAGCATGGCCAATTGGTTCTGCCCCAGCAGAACTGGTCAGCTCTCTTCCTTCTCAGTCCCCTGGGCAGCGCCGTGTTGAAGAAGAAGAGAGGAGCAGTTTGGATTTATATCTCACCTTTCCCTCCTGTGAGGAGACTCAAGGTGGCTTACAAGCTTTCCTTTCCCTTCCTCTTCCCACAACAGACACCTTCTGAGGTAGGTGGGGCTGAGAGAGTCCTGAGAGAACTGGGACTAGCACAACTAGCACAAGGTCACCCAGCAGGAATGTCGGAGTGCGGAAACACATCTGGCTCACCAGATAAGCCTCCACCACTCAGATGGAGGAGTGGGGAATCAAACCTGGTCCTCCAGGTTAGAACCCACCTGCTCTTAACCACTACACCACACTGAAAAGGTTGCCCCGATGGCCAGCAAACACGAAGCAGAGGCCAAAGCCTTCACCTGATGTTCGCTCTGAACAATGGGATCCTCTCTAGAGACGCAGCATGGCAAGTGGCTCAGAATGGTGGACTCTAATCTGGAGAACCAGGTTTCATTCCCTGCTCCTCCACATGCAGCCTGCTGGGTGACCCTGGTCCAGTCGCAGTTCTCTCAGAACTCTTTCTGCCCCTCCTCCTCACAAGGAGTCTGTTGTGGGAAGGGGTAGGGAAGACAATTTTAAGCCACTTTGAGAGCGGGGTATAAAAGTCAAGTCTTCTGGATAGATGGAGATTTCCTTTATTCAACCATGGCTAGAAGACACGGTCAGCCCTCTTCTTCATGAACCTGTGTAACCCCCTTTAATACTATCTATGTTCACAGCCATCAATACATCCGCTGCCAATGAACCCCACAGTTTAATTACTGGCTGAGTAACGAAGCACAACTTTTTGGATTTCCTGAAAATTAACAGCACCCAAAGGGAACAACTGGTAGCAAAACGGGATGTGGGATGTTAGAATATGCTGAGGGTCTTGCCGAACAAACATCTTTATCTCAGCGTCTATCTATATCCATGTCTACAGTATAACAGTTCCCATGTACAGCCTGAGAAACCAGGCACAACTTCCTGTGCTATATTTTTTCACATTACATACAGAACTGGGGAAAGTCTCAAACTATTTGTCTGCCAATTGATCATCTGCTGTCTAGTGTCAGATTCCAGGAGCAGCCAAGAATGGTCACTCATGCACGGTGCAACTTCACTGTATTAGTTAAGGTGTTGGGCCTAAGCAAGGTGGAATTGCCAATTCCCAGGTGAGGTCTGAAGAACTTGCGGAATTACAACCGATCTCTAGACTACAGATAGCAGTTGCCCTAGAGCAGTGGTGGCGAACCCTTGGCACTCCAAATGTTATGGACTACAATTCCCATCAGCCTCTGCCAGAATGGCCAATTGGCCTTGCTGGCAGGGGCTGATGGGAATTGTAGTCCATAACATCTGGAGTGCCAAAGGTTCGCCACCACGGCCCTAGAGCCGTGGTTCTCAACCTGTGGGTCGCAACCCCTTTGGGGGTTGAACGACCCTTTCACAGGGGTCGCCTAAGACTCTCTGCATCAGTGCTCTCCATCTGTAAAATGGATAAATGTTAGGGTTGGGGGTCACCACAACATGAGGAACTGTATTAAAGGGTTGCGGCATTAGGAAGGTTGAGAACCACTGCCCTAGAGCATAGGTGTCAAACTCGTGGTCCTCCAGATGTTATGGACTACAGTTCCCATCATGCTGGCAGGGGATGATGGGAACTGTAGTCCATAACATCTGGAGGGCCGCAAATTTGACACCTGTGCCCTAGAGGAAATGGTTGCTCCGGAGGGTGAACTCTATGGTTGCTGTACCTCAGTGAGGCCCCACCCCTCACAGGCTCTACCCCCAAATCTCCAGGGATTCCCCAAGCCGAAAGCGGCAACCGCAGCAAGTATAGAAGGGACAGCTGTTTACCCTGGAGCCCTGAAACAAACAGGGAGAGATCCAGCAGTGTGGCAAAGCGTCTTCCAATTGGCCACCCTGCTAAAATTGCATTTCCCAACCAAAAAGATGCCTGTAAAGGCCTCTCAAAACAGAAATAACTGGCCTCTGAGGCAGGCTTGGGGACAGCAGTGGCAGACCGGCTCCTGGGCCACCCTGCAGCTGTTGTGCCCATCTAAGCTGCCTCCCCTTGAGCTGTCCCCCCGGTTGGGTGCTGTGGCAGCAGGCCAACTGTCTTTAGGCGCCTCCCCTGCGCCAACGCAGCTCTTCCAAGCTGGGTCAGCGTGGGGTAGGAGGGGAGTGGGGGCCATTTTGTGCCCCCCATTGTGCCGGGGGTCATCTGACACCCCCCCAGACCCTCTGGCCAGTATGCCACTACCTGTGCCCCACTCTGCACAACTGCCTTTGGAAACAGACGTCTGCTTTCAGTAGAAGAAGAAGAAGAGTTTGGATTTATATCCCTCCTTTCTCTCCTGCAGGAGACTCAAAGGGGCTTACAATCTCCTTGCCCTTCCCCCCTCACAACAAACACCCTGTGAGGCGGGTGGGGCTGAGAGAGCTCCGAGAAGCTGTGACTAGCCCAAGGTCACCCAGCTGGCGTGTGTGGGAGTGCACAGGCTAATCTGAATTCCCCAGATAAGCCTCCACAGCTCAGTAATTTCCAAGGCTTTGGCTTTATTTCTGTTTTTTTAAAAAAACTTTGTAACTGTAGGCAGAGCTCTTCGAATGTATTCGTTCGATTAGAGAAAGTTTGCATTTTTTAAAAATGAAATGAATGTTAGCATTTGTCATGACAGTTAAAATGTGTCATCAATTTTTGCATTTGCTCAAGAATCAGAAAAAGTACAGTATCTCCTTGAACTAATAAAAACTCAACAGTTTGAGAACGCTTGACTGATAGGTAAGAACATAAGAACTAGCCTGCTGGATCAGACCAGAGTCCATCTAGTCCAGCACTCTGCTACTCGCAGTGGCCCACCAGGTGCCTTTGGGAGCTCACGGGCAGGATGTGAAAGCAAGGGCCTTCTGCTGCTGCTGCTCCCGATCACATGGTCTGCTAAGGCATTTGCAATCTCAGATCAAGATTAATCAAGTATTAATCAGATTAATCAAGTAATGCTGCATTTTAATGGGGTAGGGTTTATTTTTATTAGAGCCATCTTAACTTACATTTATATGGTATTTTAATTTGATTGTGCTCTTTCTACATGTTGTTCACCGCCCTGAGCCCTTCGGGGGAGGGCGGTCTATAAACCCAATTAATAATAATAATAATAATAATAATAATAATAATAATAATAATAATAATAATAATAATAATAATAATAATAATAATAATGGAGGATCAAGATTGGTAGCCATACATCGACTTCTCCTCCATAAATCTGTCCAAGCCCTTTTTAAAGCTATCCAGGTTAGTGGCCATCACCACCTGCTGTGGCAGCATATTCCAAACACCAATCACAGGTGACTGGGTCAACTGGAGAAATCTTTCTAGATTTGGGTACCTGACCACTCGACTGTTCACAGAAGGAACCCCAATGTAAGTTATAATTAACTTGCGCTGACAGAGGATTCATGAAACATGGACCATCCTGTGAATGTATAAATATTGTCACCAAACACCGACTGCCATTTATTTCCCACATTTTAAAACAAAAGGTGAGGGAGCAAGCTTGTTTTTCTGGAGCTCCAGAGACTAGGATCAGGAGTAACGGATTCGAGGTGCAGGAAAAGAGGTTCCACCTAAACATTAGGAAGGACTTCCTGACTGTCAGAGCTGTTTGACAGTGGAATTCACTGCCTTGGAGTGTGGTGGAGTCTCCTTCTTTGGAGGTTTTTAAACTTAGGCTGGACGGCCATCTGTCAGGAATGTGTGTTCCTGCATTGCAGCAGGTTTATTTTATGTATTTATTATTCGGTTTTATATACCGCCCTACCCCCGAAGGGCTCTGGGCGGTGAACAACGTAAGATTACAGATATGCAATAAACTCTTGATAAGGGACCCTAAACACAGGAGAGTAAAGGGGGGTTGGACTTAATGGCCCTGGGGGTCTCTTCCAACTCTATGATTCTAAAGTTGAGACGCTTCTCACCTTTGCTTACACAGATTTTGGGGTAACTGGAGCTCTGAACTGCACAAGGCACAGCACCTACTATGAATACTGTAAATGAATAAAATAACCAACTTGGCTTACAAGGGCTTCGTTCACTGTCATTAGAAGCCAACGGCGGATGAGGCTTGACCTCTTGCTCCTCTCAGAAAAATCTTTTCCCCTTCAATTAAAAAAAAATTAACCTTATATTTCAACTCGCTCACCCCCCCCTTTGTGTATATTGGTGGATCCTAATAAACTTAATTAATTAATTAAACTTGTTATACTGCCCATCCCTCGAAGTGCTCTGGGTGGTGTACAGAAGATAAAACCATTACAAGGATATAAATTACAAGATAATACATTGAAACCAATATAATCAAATACAACCTCAATACAGGAAACAGAAAAACCTAACATCAGATGGCAACTCGAGAGAAAGCCTCCTGTCCCCTTGGGGGGGGGGGGCACTGGACACAGCACAATGGCAGCCAGTTATGATGGTATGTGGGGGACAGTGGGGGAGGTAATCAGCGACCAGCCCTGAAGTCGGCCCGCGAGGGTCGCAAGGAAGAGGCGAGACGCAGCGATATCATCTGGTGGAGAGAGCCAAAGGCAGGAAGCGTGATCCGTGGATCTGGCAACTCTGCCGTGGTGTGGTCCCTGGCACCTTTTATTAGGGTTTCATAGGGGCGGATCGGGAGGCGGGAGAGCGGGAGAATACTGTACAGTATATGACTCATGGGGTTGCCTACGTGCGGGAGGAAACACGTTCCTGTCTGGGCCTAATCCATACCTGGGGGTTTGCGCCCCTTTGTCTGGGACATCTTGTGACCGTGAGTCAGGTAGTTCATGCCCTATGACTCACGGGGGCTTGGGGGACAGGTGAGCGTGTGCACCCAGAAGAGCACAGATGGCACAGGCATTCCTGCGCTCTTTCTGAGGCTCTGCTGGGTTCGCGGGGCTCATCCCTACACAGCCCCCCCCCCAAAACTGGGTGAAACAACTCCGTTTTGCTGGCTGTACACCAGAGGGGATTTTGCTTGGAACAAATGCTACAGATTCGTGTCAGCGAGGCGCTTGGGAGCAAACCCCCCAGAAGTGATCAAAAGTAGGTCAAGGAACATCACATGCTCAAAGATTCATGTAATCCTTGTTCAATATTAGTTCATATGAGCATGATGTCGAGAGATGCCGTATCGTACTGACACTTTCAGGTCACTCTCGAGATGGGAATTAATTAAAAATACATAAGTCACAGACAGGGAGTCTCTTGATGCTGTTCTCGCTGGCTTATCAAAATGGAGTTGGGAGGGGGGGGGGAAACCTCCCCAAAGGCGTTTGAGCTATCTAGGACTTCACAAAGTGAAGAGGATTATATAAAAACCAGTTCCTTTACTAAAGGCAATTTTAAAAGTCCGTGATGGATGAAAGTGCTTTTTTATCTCCTGAAGGGGGGGGGGGGGAGAAAAAGAGAATTAAGAAGAAATTAAGCCTTTCCCTAAGATTTAACACATCAGTTGATGCCTGCGTTTGCTTCGCTTTGCCTTCACGCAGAGACCTGTCAACGCGTTGGTTCCAGATAATTATATTGAGAAGATATGCAATTAGGACAGTGTTTTTTTTTTTAATTGCGGGGCAAATGTCTGAACCTTTGAATCTGTAAATAAATATTTTGTACTATTTGCTGTAACGTTTTAAAATGTTGTGTGGGGGTTTCTTTAAATTGAGAGGCAAGTTGTCGATGGGAAGGGGAGGAGGGAACGGTGTGATCGGTTGACACTGGAGGGTGGCCAAGGAGAGTCTGGGATTGAGCTGAGAGAGAGGCAGAGATTGCGTGCGGTGGTTAAAAGCAGGTGCGCTCTAATCTGGAAAACCGGGTTTGATTCCCTGCTCTGCCGCTTGAACTGTGGAGGCTTATCTGGGGAACCAGATTAGCTTGTGCACTCCAACACATGCCAGTTGGTTGACCCTGGGCTAGTCACAGTTCTTCAGAGCTCTCTCAGCCCCACCCACTTCACAGGGTGTTTGTTGTGAGGGGGGGAGGAAAAGGAGATTGTAAGCCCCTTTGAGTCTCCTTACAGGACCAAAAGGGTCGGGGGATATACATCCAAACTCTTCCCCTCCTTCTCTTCTCCTCCTCTTCCTCCTTCGCAGAGAGACAGCAGTCTGTGCTGGAGACTGACAGAGAGTCAGTCTGAGCTAAACTGAGCCAGAGATTGTGTAGAAACCTTGAGAGACTAAACAGAGAGTCAAATTCTAATAGGGGCTCAGAGATGTAAAGGAGTGAGAGAGAGGGTGGAAGCAAAGACGAAGTCACCTCAGCAGAAAAGGTTGCCTCAGTTTGTCTTTATTTATTGTAAATTAATTTTTGAATCCTGTAAGCTAAAGAACGTGTACAAATAGAATCTTAATTTGTTAAAAGTAACCCGGGATCCCACACTAGCCCTCCGGACCATGTAGACCTTCGAAACTGCTTTGTAGCTCGGACACACTTCAGGAAAAAGTATAAAAGGGTTTGGAATTAAATTGCTGGTGGCAGCAGAATACAGAGGAAGAAAGGAATAGACATTATTTTGAACCTATTATATTTATTCATAAAGAAATAAGAGTGGGCATCGCATTGACTATTAAGATGCCTCTGTGTAAAAAGCTATTAGCAGTCCAAACAGGGGGTCCCCAGACTTTCTGAGACTGTGGGTGCCTTTGGAAATCGGACACAAGGTAGTGGGCGCAACCACAAAAACGGCTATCGCAGGAGACAGAGCCAACCACAAAATGTCAAGGACTATTGCAGCTCTTCAGCATTTCAGGCAGAAGCGCTGTTTTATGGGATGTTTTAAAAATGAACATATTGCTTAAAAATACTTCCCCCATACACACAAGAACACTTAGGAGCAGCAGTGGCGTAGTGGCTAAGAGCAGGTGCACTCTGATCTGGAGGAACCGGGTTTGATACCCAGCTCTGCCGCTTGAGTTGTGGAGGCTTATCTGAGGAATTCAGATTAGCCTGTACACTCCCACACACGCCAGCTGGGTGACCTTGGGCTAGTCACAGCTTCTCGGAGCTCAGCCCCACCTACCTCACTGGGTGTTTGTTGTGAGGGGGGAAGGGCAAGGAGATTGGAAGCCCCTTTGAGTCTCCTGCAGGAGAGAAAGGGGGGGATATAAATCCAACTCTTCTTCTTCTTCTTCTTCTTCTTCTTCTTCTTCTTCTTCTTCTTCTTCTTCTTCTTCTTCTTCTTCTTCTTCTTCTTCTTCTTCTTCTTCTTCTTCTTCTTCTTCTTCTTCTTGAGCTAGCTGTAGACTCTCAGAAAAATACGTTAGTAGGGTTTTCTACTAACCAGCGTGGTGTAGTGGTTAAGAGCAGGTGGATTCTAATCTGGAGAACTGGGTTGGAGTCCCCACTCCTCCACCTGAGCTGCGAAGGCTTATCTGGTGAACAAGATGCGTTTCCGCACTCCTACATTCCTGCTGGGGGATCTTGGGCTAGTCACAGTTCTCTCAGACCTTCCTCCGCCCCATCAACCTCACAAGGTGTCTGTTGTGGGGAGAGGAAGGGAGCTTATAAACCACCTTGAGTCTCCTTACAGGAGAGAAAGGCAGGGTATAAATCCAAACTCCTCTTCTTCTATTCTTCCACCCCAGAACTAAACATGGTAGACTTTCTTTTTTGTAAAATGCTCCGCCTGGGTCCTAGTGCCTGCCTAGCTCAGCTCCTCCTCCCCCCCCCCCGCATCTGTTTGAAGGCAAAAATACAATGAATTATAAATGCTCTTGTATCAAAGTACCATGTTCAATAATGCACAAAATAATGGTTTTGACAGAGGCAGCGTGTAAAAATGAATCATAATTCTCATAGTCATTTGGGACAATATTCCAATTTGGAAGCATGCAGCTTTGCTCGACTGCTGCACGTCAACTGACCTTATTAACATCTTTGTCTGAGACAGAGGATAAGAAGCACACATCTGGCAGAATCAGAGAATCTCCAGTGGCCAATTTGAAGTTCTGCTGCCTCCAACTGGTCACACCCAAACATCTGGTGGACACCAATATGAAGAAGAGGAGTAGTAATTTGGATTTATACCCCACCTTTCTCTCCTGTAAGGAGACTCAAGGTGGCTTACAAGCTCCTTTCCCTTCCTCTCCCCACAACAGACGCCTTGTGAGGGAGTTGGGGCTGAGAGAGTCCTGAGAGAACTGTGACTAGCCCAAGGTCACCCAGCAGGAATGCAGGAGTGCGGAAACACATCTGGCTCACCAGATACGCCTCCGCAGCTCAGGTGGAGGAGTCAGGAATCAAACCTGGTTCTCCAGATTAGAATCCACCTGCTCTTAACCACTACACCACGCTGGTAACGGAGGAGCTAATGGTGACCCTGGGCACCACACTGAGGCCCCTTGGTTGTAACATTATACAATATATTTTTTAAAAGAAACAGATGATGTAAAAACAGACCAACCCAGAAACAGTTCACTTTAACCGTCTTTTAAAAGACAACAGAGTGAATGTTAGCCAAGTTTCACTAAGGAAGATTAGAAGTCATCTTGCGTGGTTCTCCAGAGAGATTGGAACTCTGTGAGCTGAACTTGGCAGTCTAGGATGTCAATTGTCACAATTTGATGGGTTTGAAAGCCAACTGGCAGGAAATACAGTTTAGGACGAGATGATAATTGCACGAGCAAAACGAGGAAGATTTCATTCTGTACCAGCAGCCTTTGGGACTGGCCATGTCTAATGTACAAAGGAACTGAGGAGAATGGGCAAGTGAACAGCTAGATAGGCCTGTAAGGGTAGTGACCTTTCTTGTCACCTCTTGTTGGTCCTTAGACTGATACTCTCAGATCTAATATCCTGCTTTTACTTGGAAGTTAGTTGCAGAGACTCTTCCTGGCTAGCAAGATAACAGCATGCCACCTTTCCCAGTGTGGTGTAGTGGTTAAGAGCAGGTGAGTACTAATCTGGAGAACCGGGTTTGATTTCCCACTCCTCCACCTGAGCGGCAGGGGCTTATCTGGTGAACCAGGTGTGTCCCCGCACTCCTACATTCCTGCTGGGTGACCTTGGGCTAGTCACAGTTGTTTGGAGTTCTCTCAGACCCACCTATCTCACAATTTGCTAATTGTTAGCCGCTGTTTTTATGTATTTTAAGATGTTTTATTGACGGAGCCTATGTTTGTATTGTACCGGATTTGCTCCTGCTTATTGTTTATATATTATGTTGTTCACCGCCCGGAGCCCTTTGGGGATCGGGTGGTATAAAATTTGAATTAATAATAATAATAATAATAATAATAATAATAATAATAATAATAATAATAATAATAATAATAATAATAATAATAATAATAATAATAATAATAATAATAATGTGTCTGTTGCAGGGAGAGGAAGGGAAAGAAGCTTGTAAGCCGTGGGATATAAATCCAAACTCTTCTTCTTCTTCTTTCCTATCCTAAATGTAGTTCCTGATAAACATTTACCTTTTACCCTTTTTAATCAGTGTGTTAGCTGCTTCTCTGTGTGGTAAAACCCAAGAGGCCCATGTAGAGAGTCAGGTTTGTGAAAAGAAAGGGTGTCAAATCCTCTCTACGGGAATTGATGGGATCTGCTCTTGGCCAATCCTGCCAGCAGGACTTCTGACAGTAGGCCTGGATTCAGGAGCAAAGCAGGGCTTTGAGCCCAGATCATCAACAAAGGGACGGCTTCACTGATTTTGAAATGTGTTAAACAAATAGTAAATATAAATTAAGCTGCCTCTCCACCTAGCTTAGGGCCCCCAAGGCAGCAAGCCATACAAACATTAAAAACCAGTTTAAAACATACATACCTACATGGAAAACAATAAAAACAAGTAAAAGAAAACAGATACATGAACAGGAATCAGTTAGAATCAGTGAGAGCCCCTGTTCCCTAGGGAACAGTGCTTACCAGCAAGTTTCATTTTCATCTCTTCAACCAAATGCTACTTTAGAACTGAATGAATACACACAGAGCTAGTTACCTCCTGTACCTTTAGACTCTATGTACCAACTCTTCAGGAGAGTCGGTGTGGTGCAGGAGTTAAGAGCGGCTGACTCTAATCTGGAGACCCAGGTTTGATTCCCCACTCCTCCACATGGGGGTGGACTCTAATCTGATGAACTGGGTTTGTTTCCCTGCTCCTACACATGAAGCCTGCTGGGTGACCTTGGGCCAGTCCCAGTTCTCTCAGAACTCTCTCAGTTCCACTGACCTCACAAGGTGCCTGTTGTGGGGAGAGGAAGGGAAAGGAGTTTGTAAGCCCCTTTAAGTCTCCTTAAAGGAGAGAAATGGGGGGGGGAATATAAATCCAAACTCCCCCTCCTCTTCTTGTTCATTCAGCAGCTTTGTTTAGATATGTGCTACTTGGAGATGGGGTGGGAAAGAAGGAGACCCGTGGGAGTTGTCCTGTACCTCTCCAGCGTACCTTCCTAGAAAGGCAAGCAACTTCCATAAAGCAATCCTGTTCACTTTGTCTGATTCCCGCAGGAAGTCCAAAAGATGTCATGAATGGTCTACCACAGGGTCCCCAGAGGGGTGACAGGGGATGCCACGGCACCTCCCAGTACTTTCCCTCCACCCACCAAGTTTTTCAGAAAGTGGGAGGGGCCACTGTAAGGGAAGGCTTGCTATTGGCTGCCCTCATTAAACAAGAGGGGTTTCCCACTGAGGATCAAGAAGACTGATAAGCCCTTTTCTTAGTCAATGAGTGCTTTGGTTCCTCCATCCGGTTTTCCTTCTTCCAAAGAAGAGGGAAGCATTCCATTTGGCTCCGTCTCTTGTGTCAGCCATTTTGGGAGTAGCTCCGCCTCTAGTGACAGCCATTTTGGGAGTAGCTCCGCCTCTAGTGATAGTCATTTTCAGGCACGTGCTTTCCACCTTGTCCAAGGTGGACCAAAAAAATTAGGGACTGTTGATGCATGACGTTAGATGCTATCGAGGCTCAAACATCTCCACAACATGAGTCAGGACTGTATTTAATAAACTTCCAGCTTTCCATTGAAAGCCTTTGGGATAAGACGTACCCTAAATGAAAATTAATTTTAAAACATCTCATGCTCCAAGAAGGTTGCTCCATGGAAAGTTGGTACTTAACTCTGAAAAGTCTAGAGTCTGAAGAGGTAGCATAGAAATACCCTAAAAATGCAAGTAAACTCACTCGCTCCCCCTTTTTTTTTGCATATTTTGGAGTTATTTAAGAAAACCAAATTGTTTCCCAAATTTATAATATAACGCTCAAATTTAACCCCCTCTGTATAATTTTAAGATCCCAGAGAATACAAAAAAACACCACTAGTGCTTTCTGAGTGTCTTTTGGGAAGATCCTAAGCGTACATTGTTTCTTCTCCTAGCAATTTTTTTATTTTTTTATTAAACCAGCATTGAAGATAAAATAAATTCTTGGTTCCTCTCTCACTTAATTAACCCGTTCTCATTATTAGTGACCACAGCGTGCTATCCTGTCTCTCTGCCCCATCTCCCTGGGGGTACCTAATACCGATTTCTCAGACAGTCTCTCTTCCTTTTCAGTCAGTAAACATGCAAAAACAAAAGGGGGGGGGGGCTGTTTATTCAAAGTGATGTCTAACATTCCCCATTTTAAGAACTAGTGGGGGCAAATAATAAACTGAGACAAAAAAAAACACAAGCCCATGATAAGAGTACAAAAACATAAGAGACCTATAAACATGATGGCCAACGTTCTCTCAGCTACTTAAAACGAGCCCATTTATGTTTTGAGAACATAGCTGGGAGACAAGTAATTCAGGGTCGTGTTGGGCTCAAAGGAACATGCACACAAATTGGATTTATGCCTGCCGTACGGATTGGCTTAATACGATGCCTTAGTTTGTTCCGCTTGATACATGTTAAAAGTCCACTAAGGCCAACAATACAGATAAAAACAAAAGGCGGCATAGATATTAAGTATATTTTTACCTGGAGGGAAACGTTAATGGAAAGAGCGATTTGGTAAGTCAGTTACATGAATCAGCTGCGTGAGCTTTATTTTCACAGAAATGGAGCAGATGCGGCCGAGGCAAAGCGCTTCAGCAAAAGGGATACTCAGCGTTTCACGTACCACTTATATGCTAGCCGAGCACACTGAAGGCATTTTAAAAGCCTTCTGCGTTTGACAAAACACTTAAACCACACAGCCAGCTCCCCTGCACTGAAATGAAAGGCAGGCTTCTTTTTGAGCCCTATAATTTTGCCACAAGTCATCGCTGTGCGAAAGTCTCTGTGGAGGAGTCTGACGGTACAGTCATCCATTGTTGCTTAACAGAGGACTGTCTCTTCCGCTTCCTACATTTTTCATAAATGTCACTGAACTCTCACTGATTCTGTGCTTTCTCTTATGGAAATGACATAGCCTACGGACTCCTGTCGTTTATTGAGCCGATCGCTACAGAAAACTCTGGAGGAGCAGAAGATCCGTGAAGACTGAAATCTGTACTTTGTAAAATATCTGAACTTTAAGAGGCCCAGGCTAATTCTGAGCTGAAGTGGATGATAGATACAGACTAGCAAATCTTTAATAATCCAGTTTCCTGAAGGCAGAACTTTCCTTACCGGTAATATATCCGTGACATTGATGAACATGGTTTCTTGCTCCACAAAGACATCAGAAGAGCCCTGCTCGATCAGACCAGTGGTCCATCCAGTCCAGCATTCTGTCTCACACAATCAGTTCTTCTGACTGTATGAATGCTACAAATGATATTCCCCACTTGGACTGATTTGGGAACACCTCAGAGACCAAACCATTGCAAATGGGGCATCACTGATCTTCTGCAGCCTCTGCCAGTAATTCCTCCCTCCACAATCTCGATGAGGATCTCGCATAGCCTCACAAAGATCTCACATAGCCTCACAAAGACACAAGCAGTTACCAGCCTTCCAGTCGACAAAGCCACTCATTCAAATTCTATTAATGGTACTGTACATACCATTAACTAAGTAACTGTGAATAATGGTCCAGAGTTTTGTTCTTTTTTTAAAAAAGTTGATTAAAAATTAGCCTCAGTATCAGAAAGGGTAGCAGAAAATTCTTCCCCGTTAAGATATTTTGAATCTTTCTGCCAAAGTTCCAGTTCTTATAAAAACAGGACAATAGATACTGTTTTAAAACTTGTTTATATTTTGAAACAGAAACTAGAATGAAAACCTTATTCACCAGTACTCCTTTGGTGGTCCCAATTCTGCAAAGAACTACATGAAGCTAAACAATCTCTTTCACAGGGAATTACACAGCAGGACAGAAAATTAGCAGGTAAGCAATAGTCTGCCCTTGGAACGTACAGTCTCGTTGGATGACTGGAGATAGGTAAATAGAGTCCAGCAAAATCCAGGTGTTACAGGAAAGGAGACTTAGGGACTATTTACAGAACATATTTGTTGAAAGTTATTCACGTTGTGCGAGTGGTTCAGATGCAACAAACCAAGTTCTAGGGATCATCAAACAGCAGTTATTCAGATTTAAGACATCACATTTGCAAATGTATCCACCTGTGGAAACAACCAATGCAAGACAGTCCTCATGGGGGAGGTGGTAGTGGGGAATCACATAATATGCATGTCCTTTCTGACTACTATTTTTGCCAAAAGAATATCAGCCTCTGTCCTGTAGCAACAGCTGCTATAGGTGTAAAAGGTCTAAGGTAGACGAACTAAAAAAGGGTGGTGTTTTCCTAGAAACAAGAGTAGAAGAAGAAGTAGAGTTTGGATTTATATCCCCCCCTTTCTCTCCTGCAGGAGACTCAAAGGGGCTTACAATCTCCTTGCCCTTCCCCCCTCACAACAAACACCCTGTGAGGTAGGTGGGGCTGAGAGAGCTCCGAAAAGCTATGACTAGCCCAAGGTCACCCAGCTGGCGTGTGTGGGAGAATACAGGCTAATCTGAATTCCCCAGATAAGCCTCCACAGCTCAGGCGGCAGAGCTGGGAATCAAACCCGGTTCCTCCAGATTAACGCGGTTGTATTTTTTAAAAAAGTATGTTGGTATATCCTGAAACATACCACAGTAAAAAGGAAAAAAAATGCCAGAGAGGTCAACATGAGGCCTGAAATATTTTCTTATGTACTGTAAACACTGCCAACAGATCATCCAGAGTTACTTCATGTTTTCGTAGGCCTCATTCTCAATAGCAACAAAAACAGGATTAAAACGGAAGATTGGGCAGGACAATTTTGTTTTTGCGGCTTCTCCAAAATTAGTTTTGTTTACCAGCATTCATTTCGAGACCCCTGCTTGAACAAATGGCATCTGGAATATTTTAAAAAGCTCGTTATTCCAGTTAAAAAGGCGCACATTTTTATTACTCTTTGCACATACTGTTGAAGACAAGATGCAGGGAGCAACCCTCTACTCACAGGCAAGTCTCATGTTATTCAATGGGGTTTTCTGCCAGGAAAATGCCCTTTAGATTGTAGCTATCAGGAACGTAACTACAAGAAGCAGAGCTCAAAGCAGACACATTTGGAAACCTTGATCGGATGCACAAGGAATGTCCTTTAAAATGTTGCAAAAACCGAAGTGCGGCTGAAGTTTGATTTTTCTGTTGAACGCAAGACATTAATGGAACTGGCAAAACTGCCAAATGCTTGCACTGTCCCCTCTAAATAGATTAGGTCCAACCAAACCTGATCCCACCACACAGTCAAGGATCTAAAGTATTTAACTCGCCCCAGAATCCATGCACCGTATAATCAACCGGCAGAAACTCTTATGAAACCAAGAGCATCCCAAACGAACCTAGATCACCAGTTCCGACATTCGAGATATAGAACTATCAAAAAAGTTTTCCCTTCGGAGTCATTTTCACTTAAAAAAAACCCCCAAACCCTGAAGTCTAAAACACCATCAAGCGAGCCGAAAAAGGGCTGCTTCCCCCCCCACCCCAAAACAGCCTAGAATCTCAACTCAGCTGTTCCCACTCCCAACTTTTCAAGAAATCTGTCCCTCAAAAGTGTGAAGTGTTAAAGCTGAACCCCTTTCCAGGGTGGAAAATGAACCCTGCAGGCGTTACAAAAAGCTGCCTTGATCTCCCCCAAGGTGAACACTTACCTGCAGCTTGCTAGGAGAGACGTTTGGGGGGCATCCTCCCAAGTTAGGGTACCCAAAAGAGGCATCATCCCAAACAGCGGCCGGAGCAGCACGCTCTCCATCAGACACAAAGGCAGACAGACTGGATGCACCGCACAGCTGGAGGAGAAAGGACACGGACAGAGCGGTGGGCAGGGTGGAGGAAGCAAGAGATGGGAAGGGGGGGGTGGAAGGGGAAGTGGAGAAAGGAAGATGTCATAATAGGGGAGGAGGATTATAAAGGGGGGATAAAGGGCAGGGAGATAACATGGGGGTGGATAAAGGGCAGGAAGAGAACTGGTGGGGTGCTTGACTTTATTTTTTTTAAGGGAAATTTCAAAGGGGACGACCAAAGCAGGGGAAGGAGAAAGGAAATAGGGAAAAAAAAAGGGCTTGTCTGAGTCAGAGCATTTAGAGGGTGGGGGAAAGGATTTGAAGGGAGGGAGGCTAAGCCTGCTTGCCTGGAAGTAAACCCCACTGGGATGCAATTGACTTCTGACTAAACAGGATTAGGATCCAGCTGCAAGAGAAGATGGGAGGGGTGAGATGAGGCTGAGTCGGGCAGGCAGGAAGGGGGCTGTTAAAAGGTTTGTTTGGGGTGGGGAGGTGTCACAATTAAGGGGATAGGGTGCAATTGGATTGAATGGGGTGAGAAGGCAGAAATGGGGCAAGGGGGTTCTGAGCAGAAGATGCAATGGGATGGGATGGGAGAGGAAAACTGGGTGAGGAAATTCTGGGACTGGGGTGGGAGAGGGAAATTATGGGAATGGGAGGTTCAATGCAATGGGTTGGGAGAGGAAAACTTGGTGCAGGAAATTATGGGAAGAGGAGATGCAATGCAATGGGATGGGAGAGAAAAATTGGGTGAGGAAGTCTGAATCGATGCAATGCAATGCAATGGGATGGAGTGGGAGGGAAAAGTTGGGTGAGGGAATTCTGGTACTGGGGTGGAAATTATGGGAATGGGAGATTCAATGCAATGGGATGGGAGAGGAAAACCTGGTGCAGGAAATTATGGGAAGAGGCGATGCAATGGGATGGAGTGGGAGGGAAAAGTTGGGTGAGGGAATTCTGGTACTGGGGTGGAAATTATGGGAATGGGAGATTCAATGCTATGGGAAGAGGAGATGCAATGCAATGGGATGGGAGAGAAAAATTGGGTGAGGAAGTCTGAATCGATGCAATGCAATGCAATGGGATGGAGTGGGAGGGAAAAGTTGGGTGAGGGAATTCTGGTACTGGGGTGGAAATTATGGGAATGGGAGATTCAATGCAATGGGATGGGAGAGGAAAACGTCGTGCAGGAAATTATGGGAAGAGGAGAGGAAAATTGGGTGAGGACGTCTGAATCGATGCAATGCAATGGGATGGAGTGGGAGGGAAAAGTTGTGAGGGGAATTTGGCACTGGTGAAACATGGGAACGGAGGATTCAATGCAATGGGATGGGAGAGGAAAACTTGCGCAGGAAATTATGGAAGAGTATGGCGCAATGGGATGGGAGAGGAAAATGGGGTGATGGAATTCTGAATTGATGCAATGCAATGCAATGGGATGGAGTGGGGAGGAAAAGCTGGGCGAGGGGAATTCTGTTCGGGGTGGAAATTATGGGAACAGGAGGTTCAATGCAATGGGATGGGAGAGGAAAACCTGGTGCAGGAAATTATGGGAAGAGGCGATGCAATGGGATGGGAGAGGAAAATTGGGTGAGGAAGTCTGAATCGATGCAATGCAATGCAATGGGATGGAGTGGGAGGGAAAAGTTGGGTGAGGGAATTCTGGTACTGGGGTGGAAATTATGGGAACGGGAGATTCAATGCAATGGGATGGGAGAGGAAAACCTGGTGCAGGAAATTATGGGAAGAGGCGATGCAATGGGATGGGAGAGAAAAATTGGGTGAGGAAATTCTGAATTGATGCAATGCAATGCAATGGGATGGAGTGGGAGGGAAAAGTTGGGTGAGGGAATTCTGGTACTGGGGTGGAAATTATGGGAACAGGAGGTTCAATGCAATGGGATGGGAGAGGAAAAAACCCAGCAGGAAATTATGGGAAGAGGCTATGCAATGGGATGGGAGAGGAAAATTGGGTGAGGAAGTCTGAATCGATGCAATGCAAATGGGATGGAGTGAGGGAAAAGCTAAGTGAGGGAATTCTGGTACTGGGGTGGAAATTATGGGAATGGGAGATTCAATGCAATGGGATGGGAGAGGAAAACTTGGTGCAGGAAATTATGGGAAGAGGCGATGCAATGGGATGGGAGAGAAAAATTGGGTGAGGAAATTCTGAATTGATGCAATGCAATGCAATGGGATGGAGTGGGAGGGAAAAGTTGGGTGAGGGAATTCTGGTACTGGGGTGGAAATTATGGGAATGGGAGATTCAATGCAATGGGATGGGAGAGGAAAACCTGGTGCAGGAAATTATGGGAAGAGGCGATGCAATGGGATGGGAGAGGAAAATTGGGTGAGGAAATTCTGAATCGATGCAATGCAATGGGATGGAGCGGGAGGGAAAAATTGGGTGAGGGAATTCATGGACTGGGGTGGGACAGGGCAATTATGGGAATAGAAGATTCAATGCAATGGGATGGGAGAGGAAAACTTGGTGCAGGAAATTATGGGAAGAGGCGATGCAATGGGATGGGATGGGAGAGGAAAATTGGGTGAGGAAGTCTGAATCGATGCAATGCAATGGGATGGAGCGGGAGAGAAATGTCGTGTGGGGAAATTATGGGAATGGGGCGGGGGAGGGAAATGGGGCCGGGGGGCTGTCAGTGGGGAGGGAGGCCAGAGGAGAGCCGTGCCTGGGCGCGGGGCGACGAGCAGGGCGAGGGGGCGCAATGGAGGGCGAGGCCGGGCCCAAAGGCGGGATGGCGTCGTCGTCGTCGTCTCCTCTTTCTCCCTCAGCCGGCCGGGCCGAGGCGCCTCTCCCCGCCACCGGCCTCCTCCGACGCCGGCATCGCTTCTCCCCGCCCGGCCGGCCGGCCCCCTTGGCGGCTGGCGGTGACAGGATCCGGCCGAGGCGGGCCGGAGGGAGGCGGAGAAGGGGGGCGGCCCAGCAGGCCCGGCTCCGCCTCAGGCCTGGAGCGCGGGAAGCCTCGAAGCCGGGGGAGAGCAGGCCGCGCGGGTGAGGCCTGGAAAGGGTGTGTGTGTGTGTGTGGAATTGAGTTGGGGGGGGGGCGTCTGAGGGGCTGAGCCCCCCCATGACTTTGCTCACTTAATGGGGAAAAGTGGGTGTTTTTTTTGGGGGGGGGCAACCACAAATTTTAAACCCCCCCCTCAAAATGGGGCCTCTCAGATTCCTAATTTTTTCCTCAGAGGGAGGCGGGGAGATTTCCTTTTAGGCCCCGCCCCACAGAAGGAACTTCTCGCCCCCCCCTTTTTAAATTCCCATTCTTAGCCCCCCCCCCCATAACTTTCCGCACTTACTGGAAAAAATATGGGGGGGGGTTTCCTTAGAAGTCTTCCCTCCACGTTAGCTACTATGGGGGAGGAAATGGGACTTTTTAAAACCTTAGGTTTCTCAGAGGGAGGGGGGAGATTTCCTTTTAGGTCCCACAGAAGGAACTTTGCCCCCCCCTTTTTTTTAAATCCCCATTCTTCGGCCCCCTCAACTTTTCCCACTTACTGGAATAAAACTTTTTCGGGGTGGGGGTATCATCAGTCTTCACTCCCCATTTTTCTACTTTTTTTTAGAATGGACTTTAAACTCTTAGGTTTCGGAGGGGGGGATTTCCTTTTAGGTCCCACAGAAGGAACTTGCTCCCTCCCAAAAATCCTTATTCTTCGGCCCCCTCAACTTTTCCCACTTACTGGAATAAAACTTTTTCGGGGTGGGGGTATCATCAGTCTTCACTCCCCATTTTTCTACTTTTGGGGGGGGAAATGGGACTTTTTAAAACCCTAGGTTTCTCGGAGGGGGGGGATTTCCTTTTAGGTCCCACAGAAGGAACTTTTGTCCCCTCCTTAAAAAAAAATTCCCCATTCTTCGGCCCCTCAATCCTTTTCCCCACCTCTTTACTGAATAAAACTTTTTCGGGGTGGGGTATCATCAGTCTTCACTCCCCATTTTTCTACTTTTTTTGGGGGGGGAATGGGACTTTTTAAAACCTTAGGTTTCTCGGAGGGGGGGGATTTCCTTTTAGGTCCCACAGAAGGAACTTTGCCCCCTCCTTTTTTTTTTTTTTAAAAAAAATCCCCATTCTTCGGCCCCCTCAACTTTTCCCACTTACTGGAATAAAACTTTTTCGGGGTGGGGGTATCATCAGTCTTCACTCCCCATTTTTCTACTTTTTTTGGGGGGGGAATGGGACTTTTTAAAACCTTAGGTTTCTCGGAGGGGGGGGATTTCCTTTTAGGTCCCACAGAAGGAACTTTGCCCCCTCCTTTTTTTTAAAAAAAAAAATCCCCATTCTTCGGCCCCCTCAACTTTTCCCACTTACTGGAATAAAACTTTTTCGGGGTGGGGTATCATCAGTCTTCACTCCCCATTTTTCTACTTTTTTTGGGGGGGGAATGGGACTTTTTAAAACCTTAGGTTTCTCGGAGGGGGGGGATTTCCTTTTAGGTCCCACAGAAGGAACTTTGCCCCCTCCTTTTTTTTTTTTAAAAAAAAATCCCCATTCTTCGGCCCCCTCAACTTTTCCTTTCTAATTTTTACTGAATAAAAACTTTTTCGGGTGGGGGCATCATCAGTCTTCAATTTCATTTTTTCACTTTTTGTGTGTAAATGGCCTTTTAAAACCTTAGTTTCCTCGGGAGTGTATTCCCTTGTGGTCCCACAGAAGGAACTTGTCAGCCTCCTTTTTTTTTTTTTTTTAAAAATCCCCATTCTTCGGCCCCCTCAACTTTTCCCACTTACTGGAATAAAACTTTTTCGGGGTGGGGTATCATCAGTCTTCACTCCCCATTTTTCTACTTTTTTGGGGGGGGAAATGGGACTTTTTAAAACCTTAGGTTTCTCGGAGGGGGGGGATTTCCTTTTAGGTCCCACAGAAGGAACTTTGCCCCCTCCTTTTTTTTAAAAAAAAAAAATCCCCATTCTTCGGCCCCCTCAACTTTTCCCACTTACTGGAATAAAACTTTTTCGGGGTGGGGGTATCATCAGTCTTCACTCCCCATTTTTCTACTTTTTTTGGGGGGGGAATGGGACTTTTTAAAACCTTAGGTTTCTCGGAGGGGGGGGATTTCCTTTTAGGTCCCACAGAAGGAACTTTTGCCCTCCTTTTTTTAAAAAAAAAAATCCCCATTCTTCGGCCCCCCCCAACTTCTTCCTCCCACTCCTTACTGAAATAAAACCTTTTTCGGGTGGGGCATCATCAGTCTTCACTCCCCATTTTTCTACTTTTGGGGGGGGAAATGGGACTTTTTAAAACCTTAGGTTTCTCGGAGGGGGGGGATTTCCTTTTAGGTCCCACAGAAGGAACTTTGCCCCCTCCTTTTTTTTTTTAAAAAAAATCCCCATTCTTCGGCCCCCTCAACTTTTCCCACTTACTGGAATAAAACTTTTTCGGGGTGGGGGTATCATCAGTCTTCACTCCCCATTTTTCTACTTTTTTTGGAGGGGAAATGGGACTTTTTAAAACCTTAGGTTTCTCGGAGGGGGGGGGATTTCCTTTTAGGTCCCACAGAAGGAACTTTGCCCCCTCCTTTTTTTTTTTTTAAAAAAAATCCCCAGTTATTCTCTCGCCCTCAACTCTTTTCTCCCACTTCTACTGGAACAAAACTTTTTTCGGGTGGGGGTATCATCAGTCTTCACTCCCTATTTTTTCTACTTCTTTGAAATGGGACTTTTTAAAACCCTAGGTTTCTCGGAGGGGGGGATTTCCTTTTGAACTCCATGAACTTTGCCCCTCCCTTTTTTTTTTTTTTAAAAAAATCCCCATTCTGCCCCTCCAACTTTTCCTTAATTTACTGGAAATAAAACTTTTTTCAGGGTGGGGTATCATCAGTCTTCTTCAATTCCCCATTTTTTTCACTTTTTTTTGGGAATAAGACTTTTTAAACCCTTAGGTTTCTCGGAGGGGGGGGGAGATTTCCTTTTAGGTCCCACAGAAGGAACTTTGCCCCCTCCTTTTTTTTAAAAAAAAAAAATCCCCATTCTTCGGCCCCCTCAACTTTTCCCACTTACTGGAATAAAACTTTTTCGGGGTGGGGTATCATCAGTCTTCACTCCCCATTTTTCTAATTTTCAAAGGGGAAATCTGGACTTTTTAAAAACCTTTTAGGTTTCCTCGGAGGGGGGGGATTTCTAGGTCCCACAGAAGGAACTTCTTTGCCCCCCTCCTTTTTTTTTTTTTTTTAAAAACTTCATTCTTCTCGCCCCCCCTCAACTTTCTCCCACTTACTGGAATAAAACTTTTCGTGTATCATCAGTCTTCACTCCCATTTTTTTCTACTTTTTTGGGGGGGGGAATGGGACTTTTTAAAACCTTAGGTTTCTCGGAGGGGGGATTTCCTTTTAGGTCCCACAGAAGGAACTTTGCCCCCTCCTTTTTTTTAAAAAAAAAAATCCCCATTCTTCGGCCCCCTCACCTTTTCCCACTTACTGGAATGTTCTTCGGGTGGGGTATCATCAGTCTTCTTCACTCCCATTTTTCTACTTTTTGGGGAAGGACTTTTTAAAACCTTAGGTTTCTCGGAGGGAGATTTCCTTTAGGTCCTACATGAAGGAACCCTTTTCCCCTCCTTTTTTTTTTTTTTTTTTTTAAATCCCCATTCTTCGGCCCCCTCAACTTTTCCCACTTACTGGAATAAAACTTTTTCGGGGTGGGGTATCATCAGTCTTCACTCCCCATTTTTCTACTTTTTTTGGGGGGGGGAATGGGACTTTTTAAAACCTTAGGTTTCTCGGAGGGGGGGGATTTCCTTTTAGGTCCCACAGAAGGAACTTTGCCCCCTCCTTTTTTTTTAAAAAAAAAATCCCCATTCTTCGGCCCCCTCAACTTTTCCCACTTACTGGAATAAAACTTTTTCGGGGTGGGGTATCATCAGTCTTCACTCCCCATTTTTCTACTTTTTTTGGGGGGGGGAAATGGGACTTTTTAAAACCTTAGGTTTCTCGGAGGGGGGGGATTTCCTTTTAGGTCCCACAGAAGGAACTTTGCCCCCTCCTTTTTTTTTTTTAAAAAAAAATCCCCATTCTTCGGCCCCCTCAACTTTTCCCACTTACTGGAATAAAACTTTTTCGGGGTGGGGTATCATCAGTCTTCACTCCCCATTTTTCTACTTTTTTTGGGGGGGAAATGGGACTTTTCCTCACCTCAGCTTTCTCTGAGGAAGGGGGGAGAGTTCCTTTTATTGCCTATGGAGCTAGGTTTTTCTTAAACATTTTGTATGTGTTTTAACTTTGTGTTGCAAGCATTTTGAACTTTTTAAACAACTTTCCCTTTTAAAAATAGTTTTAATGTGCAAATCGGTCCTGAGCTTTAAAATGTTTTTGTGTGTTTTGTTAATATTGCTTTGCAGGAGGAACGGAGGCTAACAAATATTCTAAATTTATATGTTGTGCACCGCCTCCGGAGCCCCTCGGGGATAGGGCGGTATAAAAGTTTAAAGAATAAATAATAATAATAAATTATGGCGATAAGTAAGTGGCACAGTGTTAGAGTGTTGGACTTGGAGGGACTTTCAGTTGTGCACCTGAAAGAAAATGGCATTTGTAAATTGGTCCTAAGCAGTTATATAGTAGTTAGGATGTTTGGTTAGGAGACCCAGACTGGCATCCCCGCTCTTCCATGGAAATTTGATGGGTGATCCTGGGCCAATTGCACACTCTTCCGCCTAACAAACCTCAAAGGTTTGTTATGAGGATACAATGGAGGGAAGGAGAAAGAGGTGAGGTTCTTTTGAGCCCACATTAGTGGGGTATAAGTGAAGTAAAATCAATTAAAAAGTAAAATGTTTGTGACGCAAGCCCGTCTGTCCAAGAAAAAGAAGAAGAGTTTAGATTTATATCCCATCTTTCTCTCCTGCAAGGAGACTCAAGGTGGCTTACAGCTCCTTTCCCTTCCTCTCCTACAACATACACCTTGTGAGGTAGGTGGGCTGAGAGAGTTCTGAGAGAATTGTGACTAGCCCAAGGTAACCCAGCAGAAATGTAGGAGTGTGGAAACACATCTGGTTCACAGATAAGCCTCTGCTACTCAGGTAAAGGAGTGGGGAATCAAACCTGGTTCTCCAGATTAGAATCTACCTGCTCTTAACCACTGCAGCATGCTATTGCAAATCTGTTATGGTTTAAAATATGCCACTTTTCCTGCTGGGGACATGCCTTGTAGTTATTTTGCAATTCAAGGTTTAGCTTGGGGTTTTTTGGTCAACCTGAGCTTGCTTGGTAATTTCACTTTCTTTTTTAACCATAGCTAAGGAAAAATGCCTTTGTCCCAAAAGCCAATGAGGTACGGCCATACGGAAGGCCACACAGATGTCTGCTTCGATGACACTGGAAGGTAAGTGACCAAATACTGCAACACAAATTTGCTCAACACAAATCCTTTGAAAGAGAAGAGGCATATGTGATAGAAAGGCATTGTTGACGCTGGCCTTCCACGGCTTCTGTGATTGGGGGAGATAGAAAAAGTGCAGAGAAGGGCAATGAGGATGATTGAGAGACTGGAGCACCTTCCTTATGAGGAGAGGCTGCAGCGTTTGGGACTCTTTAGTTTGGAGAGGAGACGTCTGAGGGGGATATGATCGAAGTCTATAAAATTATGCATGGGGTAGAAAATGTTGACAGAGAGACATTTTTCTCTCTTTCTCACAATACTAGAACCAGGGGGCATCCATTGAAAATGCTGGGGGGAAGAATTAGGACTAATAAAAGGAAACACTTCTTCATGCAACGTGTGATTGCTGTTTGGAATATGCTGCCACAGGAGGTGGTGATGGCCACTAACCTGGATAACTTTAAAAGGGGCTTGGACAGATTTATGGAGGAGAAGTCGATCTATGGCTACCAATCTTGATCCTCTTTGATCTGAGATTGCGAATGCCTTAACAGTCCAGGTGCTCGGGAGCAACAGCCGCAGCAGGCCATTGCTTTCACATTCTGCATGTGAGCTCCCAATGGCACCTGGTGGGCCACTGCGAGTAGCAGAGAGCTGGACTAGATGGACTCTGGTCTGCTCCAGCTGGCTTGTTCTTAAGAGACTCCAGCACCCTCCGAGGTAGTGCATTACACTGTCAAAAAGCCCTCACTTCCAGGAAGTTTTTCCTGATGTTTAGGTGGAATCTCTTTTCCTTCACTTTGAACCCATAACTCCTGATCCTAGTCTCTGGAGCAGCAGAAAACAAGCTTGCTCCCTCACCCGCATGACATCCCTTCATCTCTTGACTTGAAAACAAGACATGACATCTCTTGACTTGAAAACCCTACTACGAGGTCACCATAAGTCAGCAGTGACTTGACAGTAGTTTTGTTTTTTGGTGCATTATTGAGGGCAGGCTACAAGTTGACCTGTAAAATAAGATGAACTGTAAGCTGCAGTATAAAAATAAAACGGCAAAACGAACACCGTAAACAGCTGCGGTTAAAATTATACCCTGGCATGAGAGATGCCAGGTCACAGGCTGGCATCCTGAGAGCTGTGGGGGCAGGGCAAGGGGCATGAAGTTGCATGATGTGTTGATCTCTTGTGTGGGCAGAGACCTGGAGGTGATGTCATTGCATCGACTGATACTACGGTGCTACCATAGAGTTTTCAGAGTGTCAGCTGACGCAATGACGTGTTGAGGTTTTCCACTGGGTGTGGCGTTAATGCTTTGCCAGCATCCTTTCGCACCCTCCCCCTGGCTGTTCTCTATGCTGGGGATAATTAGGAAAGGAGTTGATAATAAAACTGCAAAGATTGTCATGCCCTTATATAAAGCAGTGGTGCGACCGCACTTGGAGTACTGTGTTCAGTTCTGGTCGCCATATCTCAAAAAGGATATCGAAGAGATAGAAAAAGTGCAGAGAAGGGCAACAAGGATGATTGAGGGACTGGAGCACCTTCCTTATGAGGAGAGGCTGCAGCGTTTGGGACTCTTTAGTTTGGAGAGGAGACGTCTGAGGGGGGATAAGGATGAAGTCTATAAAATGATGCATGGGGTAGAAAATGTTGACAGAGAGACATTTTTCTCTCTTTCTCACAATACTAGAACCAGGGGGCATCCATTGAAAATGCAGGGGGGAAGAATTGGGACTAATAAAAGGAAACACTTCTTCACGCAACGTGTGATTGGTGTTTGGAATATGCTGCCACAGGAGGTGGTGATGGCCACTAACCTGGATAGCTTGAAAAGGGGCTTGGACAGATTTATGGAGGAGAAGTCGATCTGTGGCTCCCAATCTTGATCCTCCTTGATCTGAGGTAGCAAATGCCTTAGCAGACCAGGTGCTCGGGAGCAACAGCCGCAGAAGGCCCTTGCTTTCACATCCTGCACGTGAGCTCCCAAAGGCACCTGGTGGGCCACTGCGAGTAGCAGAGTGCTGGACTAGATGGACTCTGGTCTGATCCAGCTGGCTTGTTCTTATGTTCTTATGTTCTCCTGCTGCCCAGAGCCAGAGGCAGTAGGAGAACCCAGCTGGTACAAGAATGCCCACCAGAAGCGGGCAAAATGGCATGCCCATGTGAGACTCAATATCTATCACAACCTCAAAGCATATGAGAAAACAGTCAGCTTTGGAGGAGATGGTTTATTTAGCCCCGAGCCGGAAAAGAACTGGCTTGACTGATTTGCACAGTTGCGTCTGAGCCAAATGGAAGCTCCTGCTGGGGGTGACTTCCTTCTGTGCCAGGTGGAGCAATGAAAAGCTTCAGATGGAAGGCAGACAAGCAAGTTTGGCCCACACACGGGGGCCACGAGAGCCAAATAAAGAGCTCGCTAGCAAGGTGTCCTCCCTTTTTCAAAGCGATGCAGCCAAGTCCTGCAAAAATAGATTTCGTTTGTGGCAAAGTCGCTTCCTCAGTTGCTGGTGTGGGTGGCAACAGCTGCAATATACAGGCCAACTTCCTGTTGTCCGATGGATACAATTCAGGATTCTGCTGTTGATCCAAAAAGTTCTCAGAAGGACTGTTTTCACATAAGAGAATTGGCTCTTTATGCGTGGTTGTGATCTCCTTGATCTACAAGTTGGAGTTTGAGGTAATCAGCTGTATGTCTATTGTGGATCACTAAACTATGGAAGAGGAGGTGGTGATGGCCACTAACCTGGATAGCTTTAAAAGGGGCTTGGACAGATTTATGGAGGAGAAGTCGATTTATGGCTACCAATCTTGATCCTCTTTGATCTGATATTGCAAATGCCTTAACAGACCAGGTGATCGGGAGCAACAGCCGCAGAAGGCCATTGCTTTCACATCCTGCATGTGAGCTCCCAATGGCACCTGGTGGGCTGCTGCGAGTAGCAGAGAGCTGGACTAGATGGACTTTGGTCTGATCCAGCTGGCTTGTTCTTATGTTCTTTAGAAGTTTAGTGGCGGTGGTTCTCTCAGGGACTTGCCAGAGTCCAGCATCTTTATTTAAAACATGTCTGTGCCATCTTTCCACCCTGTTTCACTAACCATTAAACAAAACATTAAAACACTTAACACATTAAAAAGCACTTAAAATTCAAATTGACACTTGACAACACTGCATGCGAAAGGGATCTGGGAGTCCTTGTAGAGTAGACCATATACTAAACATGAGTCAGCAGTGTGATGCGGTGACCAAGAAAGCCAATGCGATTCTAGGCTGTATCAATAGGAATATAGTGTCAAGATCGAGGGATGTAATTGTAGCTCTCTATTCTGCATTGGTTAGACCTAACCTGGAATATTGTGTACAGTTCTGGGCACCACAGTTCAAGAAGGATATTGACAAGCTGGAACGGGTCCAGAGGAGGGCAACAAAAATGGTCAGAGGTCTGAAGTCCATGCCCTGCGAGGAGAGACTTGGGGAGCTGGGGATGTTTAGTCTGGAGAAGCGAAGGTTAAGGGGGGACATGATTGCTATGTTTAAATATTTGAAGGGATGTCATGTCAAAGAGGGAGCAAGCTTGTTTTCTTCTGCCTCAGAGATGAAGACACGGAGTAATGGGTTCAAGGTTCAGGAAAAGAGATTCCACCTAAACATTAGGAAGAACTTCTTGATTGTTAGGGTTGGAGAGTGTTGGAGTGGAGTTCTTTAAAGAGAGGCTGAATGATCATCTGTCAGGAGTGCTTTGATCGTGTGTTCCTGCATTGCAGGGAATTCGACTTGATCGCTGTTGTGGTCTCTTCCAACTCTGATTATATGAAATAAAATCTTTAAATCAATTAAATAAAACTTAACATGAACGCATAAAAACTAGACCCACTGGTGGAAGACAACGAAATGAATCTCCCTGGTGAGGGAGTTCCAAAGTTTTGGTAGTAGAGAAGCCAATGTAGAACAAGACTGGGTCAACACGGTCCCTATGACTCATTCCAGTCAGCGTTCTGGTTGCAGCCTTTGTATCAGCTGTGGTTTGTGCACAGTCTTCAAGGGCAGCCCCATGTAGAGTACGTTGGGGTACTCTAGATACCACCAGGGCTTGCATGACAGTGGCCAGCTCTTTCCCGTCCAGGAAAGGCCACAGCTTGGCTCAACTAGCTCAGTGATGGCGAACCTTTTTGGGACTGAGTGCCCAAATTGCAACCCAAACCCCACTTATTTATCGCAAAGTGCCAACCCGACAATGTAGCCTGAATGCTGAAGTTTTAGTTTAGAAAAAACCGGTTGGCTCCCTCTTCCTCCGCCCCACCTCCTCGAGCAGGGGATAGCCTGCTCTAGCCTCCAGCAATTCCCATGTGCACTGCTCTGTGCCTCTCTAGCATCTCTGCCTCCTCTGCGCCCCCCCCCCCAAGGCAGCAGCCACCCGGAGCACAGGCACCAGGCCCGCCAGCTGAGTCCTCCCTGATCACCGCGGTGCGCGCACGTTGTGCTCAGTGGCCCAGGCCAGCCTAGATGTGAGTGTGTGTGTGTGTGTGGGGGGGGTGATTTTCCGCCCCCCACATGATGAACTCTGTATGCGCGTGCCCACAGAGAGGGCTCCGAGTGCCACCTCTGGCACCTGTGCCATAGGTTCGCCATCACTGAACTAGCTGAAGCTGGAGAAAACTGCAACAGGAGACCCGGAACCAACAGTACAACCAGTCTACAAACCTGCTTCTTTAGGGGCAATCTCTCCATTTCTTGACCAGATCTTTTCCCCACCAGCTGCACCTAGCAGATCATAGCTTCCTGCTATGTGAGTGACTTTCCCCGAGGATCTTTATGTCTGTCTTCTTTGCCACCACTTCTTTCCCTGGGAGTGAATGATTTCTGCTTCTGAACTGGCAGGCTGTGGTTTGTGCTCTCCCTGCGAATGAGGTTTCCAAACCAAGCTGCTTTTTGCAATCATGACTTATAAGAAAAGTTTCAATTCAGATGCGAAGGCCAGTTACGGTTTGCTGGAATACTTCCAGCGATCATTTCCTGTCCCTTCCAGTAAGGAGATTTGGGCAGCGGCCATCCATTCCCAGGACTTTTTCTGTGCTTGCGCAGAGATTGTGGAATGGAGTTTGGAGGTTGATGCATGTGATTTCATACTGGAAACAGCCTTGATGCTGCGTTGGAAAGGCAGTCTAAAATATTTAATAAATAAATTCATTAGTTATTTTGGGGGTGGGGGGAGGGGCAGAGCACAGATTCTGCTAGATCAGGGGTGGTCAATTATTTTTTCCATGGGGCCGCATAAGAAACAGAAAATATTGTGGAGGACCGGGCCCTCCTCCCGTCCAGAGGGGGCGTGCTCAGGTCAGCCCTTCCCGCTCCTTGCCCTTAGGCGGCAGTTCGCATAGCAACAGTCACTCGGTCTCGCCACCCTCCCCACCTTTTCCTCTCACAGCGCTTGCGCAATGTGGTGGGGCTCCGAGGGTGGGGAGAGAACTACAGCTTTTTAAAACTCTCTCGCGATCCTCCCCGTCTGTTCCTGACACCGCGCCTGCATAAGAAGGCGGGGCTCTCAAGAGGGGGAAGTGCGCACGTGCGCGTGAATGACCAAGAGAGGCTTTTTTTAATAATCGCAGTCTCGCGCTGCTTCTCCCGGCCGCCATTTTGACAATGGGTTCTTCTAAAGCAGGGGCCAGTCAGGGTCATCCGGCGGGCCGGATGTGGCCCGCGGGCCGTATAATGCCCAGGTCTGTGCTAGATCATTCATGGGTTGCTGCCATGTTTAACGGAACGGTTATTTACCCTAATGAAAACTTAATTAATGTGAACTGGAACAGTTTGGGTCTAGTTTCATAAGTGCAATGTCTAATGACGATTTTGTTTGGTTTTGGTAGCTGCATCGTGACTTGTGGCAGTGATGGAGACGTCAGGATATGGGAAAGTCTGGATGACGATGACCCCAAGTCCATTAACGTGGGAGAAAAGGCTTATTCGTTTGCTCTGAAGGTACTATTGTTTTCTCATGAACGGTGTTGTGGAGACTACAGACATACCTTGGCTCTTCTATTACAATTGTAGTACTTGTTGCTAAAAGTAGATATGTACCGCAGAGGTCTGCGTGTTAGACAAGTTACTTTCAAGGACTCATTGATGGCTGATGGACTGTATTTTCCAAGCCACTTACCGATCAAGTGGAAAATTCACTTTATTGTGTTTCTAATCTGCCATCCATCCCAATGAGAAAGGCAGACAGAAATGAAATTATTATTATTCTATAATGGTTCAACTGTGACTAGGTTCATCTTCTTAGATCTTGGAAACTAAGCAGGGTCAACCTATGATATGGCAACCAAGAAAGCCACTGCAATTCTGGGATTCATCAATAAGAGTGTAGTGTTTAGACCGAGGGAAGTAATTGTAGCCCTCTACTCTGCATTGGTCAGACCACACCGAGAGTACTGTGTGCAGTTCTGGGCACCGCAATTCAGGAAGTATATTGACAAGCTGGAACGTGTCCAGAGGAGGGCAACCAAAACGGTAAAAGGTCTGGAATCCATGCCTTACAAAGAGAGGCTTAGGGAACTGGGGATGTTTAGTCTGGAGAAGTGAAGCTCGGGGGAGGGGGGGCATGATAGCTAAGTTTAAATATTGAAGGGATATCATGTCGAAGAAAGAGCAAGCTTGTTTACTGCTGCCTCAGAGTCTAGGACCAGGAGTAATGGATTCAAGGTGCAGAAAAAGAGATTCCACGTAAACATTAGGAAGGACTTCCTGACTGACAGGGCTGTTCATCAGTGGAATTCACTGCCTGTTAGAGTGGTGGAGTCTCTGTCTTTGGGGGGGAGGGGGGCGTTAAACAGAGGCTGAATGAACATATGTCGGAAGTGCTTGGATTGTGTGTTTCTTCATTGCAGGGGGTTGGACTTGATGGACCTTGGGGTCTCTTCCAACTCTATGATTCTGTGAACCTTGCTACTGGGGTTACTATGCAGAGACAGCCAATGGCAAGCCGCCTCTGCTCATCTTGTACTTTTTGAAATCCCTGTGGGCCAGAGATAGCTCATGAGTTGGTTGTGACTTGGTGACGGCCAGTTACTATTAGAGCAGTTCAATAGTTTTTAGTGTTGTGATGCTGCTGCAGCATAAGCTAGTACTGTGGTGGCGAACCTTTGGCACTCCAGATGTTATGGACTACAATTCCCATCAGCCCCTTCCAGCATGGCCAATTGGCCATGCTAGCAGGGGCTGATGGGAATTGTAGTCCATAACATCTAGAGTGCCAAAGGTTCACCACCACTGAGCTAGTATCTCAGCCTTTAAACCTGAGTGGATTGTTTATCTTAGCATCTTTATGTCTTTTAACTGACTCTTTGCTTCTGGGCTGAGTGGAAAAGCAGTATTGCAGCACTCGCTTTAAAAAAAATAGGCATTGGCAGCTCTTTTCTGCAAAAGAATACTTGCAGTGGGTTAAAATGTTGTCGTCTGATTCATGCTGTGGTTTCTTCAGACCTTGACACAATGTTCTTGTCAGCAAACAATGTCTTCCAAGTTAAAACTGGAGTTTTTCATGAGGGCATTTATCGGTAAAGGCTGGACTCCATCTGCCCTCTAGCGGCTGTGGCCAGTTAAGACAAACTTAATGGGAGTGTTTCTAAAGAAAAGTACCTCCTAAATCAGTCGCATTCCCTCTGAGGGTCAGAGGCCTGAATTCCCAATTGGTGGTGGTGCAAAGGGCTGTTAAGTTACAGCCCGCTTTCAGCAACCCTGCAGGTTTCTCGAGGCAAGAGACATTTGGAGGTGGTTTGCCGTTGCCTGCCTCTGTGTAGCTACCCTGGGCTTCCTTGGTGGTCTGACATCCAAGTGCTAACCAGGACCAAATTGGGGAACTGTGGCTGTAATCGCTAGACCTAGGTGGTACGCGCTAAGAGAACTTTGTGACTTCTGGGCTTTCACTCAGGAGTGTCTCATTGCTGACCCAAATGTGTTACTGTTCACCTGATTCTATGATTCTAAGGTTTTTGTGTCAAACTTTAAAGCCCTGAGCAGTCTGGGGCCCTCTTAGATACGGGACCAGATCTTTCAATGCCACCTCCGGAGGGCATTGCGCTCTTCAGGAAGCAACATCGTGGAAGTCCCTGGTCCAAGGAATGTCCAGCTAGCCTCAACCAGGGCCAGGGTGTTTTTGGCCTTGGATCCAGCCTGGAAGTTCCACAGGCCCTTCATGGCAGAGGTGTTCCCCAGGATCTGTGGTGTAGTGGAGAGCCAGCATGGAGTGGTGGTTAAGAGCAGGTGCACTCTAACCTGGAGAACCAGGTTTGATCCCCACTCCTCCACCTGAGTGGCAGAGGCTTATCTGGTGAACCAGGTTAGCTTGTGCGCTCCAACACATGCCAGCTGGGTGACCTTGGGCTAGTCACAGTTCTCTCCAAACTCTCTCAGCCCCACCTACCTCACAGGGTGTTTGTTGGGTGGGGGGGGAGGGAAAGGAGATTGTAAGCCCCCTTGAGTCTCCTTACAGGAGAGAAAGGGGGTGATATAAAACCAACTCCTCCTCCTCCTTCTTCATCATCATATTAGCTTGACTGGTCTCCCCTTCCCCTTCCCCTCCTTCTCTTTTTCATTTTCCCTTCCCCCTCTGCTTTTCTCGTCCTCCTGCTTTTTTTACTGAATGGATCAGAGTAGGATTTTAGCTGGTTCTTACTATATTTTTGTCATCTGCCATTGGAGAGCGTAACGGTGCCAAAGTTTATAAATGATTGCTAAGATGTGGATTTTAATTATATTAGGCATGGATTTTTATCATTTTGTATGTTGGTTTTGTGTAAGCTGCCAGGGCCCAGCCTTGGCTGGAGTAGGGTGGGATATAAACCTAAATAAAGTAACGTAAAAGTAAATGATGTTGCATCCTGGTACTGGTGTTCAGAGATTGACTGCCTCCGAGTGTGTGTCAACATGGCCACACAGCCCAGAAAACCCACAACAGCCAGTGAAGTCTGGCTGTGAAGGCCTTTGACAATGCATTGAATAAGTATTCCTTTTTCCTGCAGAACGGAAGGTTGATTACTGCCGTGTCTAACAACGTTGTTCAGGCTCACACGTTCCCGGAGGGCGTTCCAGACGGTATCCTGACTCGCTTCACTATGAATGCCAATCACGTGGCTTTCAATGCTGATGGGAGCAAAGTCGCTGCAGGATCCAGGTAGTTTGACCCAGGGGTGTAAGGGGGGGGGAGTACATAAATATTGTGCCTTTCGAATTTTAGATTCTGGTGTACTTTTTGGTTGGAAATTGTGATGGGGGTGGGGAATTTTTCAGATTTTCTCTCTGATCCTAGATTTTTTCCCATGGGAAATTTTCTCCTCCCCCCCCCATGTGTAAATAGAGAAAGGGGTGTTGGGAGGAGGATCTGTTATACTGCAACCCATTTAAATAGAGAAAGGGGAGAGGGAGGGGGATCTGTTCTACTGCAACCCATTTATTGTGGTGTAGTGGTTTGAGAGTCAGACTAACATCTAGGAGACTTGGGTTCGAATCCCTTCTCTGTCACGGAAGCTTTCTGGGTGATCTTGGGCCAGTCACACATTCTCAGGCAAACCTGCTTTACAGGGTTGTTGTGTGGATAACAAGGAAGAGCGGAGAATGATGTAAACTGCTTTGAGTCCTCATGGGGGGGAAATCTGAAACGTAAAGGAAGTAAACTAAATAAAAATCACATCAGGTGGGCTAAATGTCAGATATGACATGCAGGCAGAGCTGAGTGCTTCGTCATGATCCAGACTTCTGTGTGGTGTATTTGCCTTCTTTTGCTAATGCTATTTGGATTTTGCTCACGTTGTTTAAATATGAATTGGGAATTTTTTGACATTTCCAAGGCAACAAACATTGCTGGGTCTGAGCATTCTTTAAATATGGGGCAAACCGTGGAATTCACTGCCTCGGAGAGTGGTGGAGTTTCCTTCTGTGGAGGTTTTTAAAGAGGGGCTGAATGAACATATGCTGGGAGTGCTTTTATTGTGTGTTCCTTCATGGCAGGGGGTTGGACTTGATGGCCCTTGGGGTCTCTTCCAACCCTATGATTCTATGAAACATAAACTGGAAAAAGCTTGCATCCTGTTTTGTGCGATAGTGCTAAACTTTGGGGAGAATGTGGAGAGTCTACAGGTCTCCAAAGAGCCCCTTGGGAAATGTATAAGTGCACCTATTTGCTGGCCTCCAGATGTGTTGAAGCAGATATAACCGGGCAGCTTTCTCACTTTCTTTTTAGCACTTTATTGAGTGTCAAAAGGCAGGCTTGGGACTGGCTGGCTGGCAACAGTGGCCTTTACTGCTAATCTTTCAGCCGCTGCTCTTCTTGCTGCTTGGTTCCAACTGGTAGAGTTCCTAATTTAACTTTAAATTGCATTGGTTTGTTGTAAGCTGCTTTGAACGCCCGCCAAGTGCTAGAAAAACAAATTTTAAAAATGTATATGCTTCTGCTTTAGGGGCCCAAAGCAACTTTGCACGTGGTTCCCCCTTCTCCGCTTAATATCACAATAACCTTCTGAGGGTAGGTTGGGCTGAGAGTTTTTGGTGGGCTTAGGGTCGCCTGGCAGGCTGAGGAAGGGATTCG